>NC_081519.1:29631703-29781703 GCF_030273125.1 Centropristis striata
TGACTGACTGAGTGGACTTCTTTGCAGCGCATGTGAGTGGTGTGTAGACATTCAGTTGTGGAATCCACACTGATTCCGTCTGCTGCTGCGTTAAGTGAAGCGTAATCTGCATAGACAGCTGTTTAAATCACACAAATGTCACGCTGTATTCGTTTAACTTATTACACGCATGTTAATTGATGAATCAAGGCTCCCGGTCTGTCTGTGAGCAGCAGCCACCGGAGTTGAGGGGAACTGCCTTCACCAGGCTGACTGATAGCAGAAATGTAAAGAATATACTAATTTACTGAAAAGCTTTCGTGTTGGCTTCATGGAAAAAAATCAACAATGTTTTTATGTATTGATTGACTGATTCTATTTTTCCGACACTGTAGTGAGTGAAGGGAATCTGCATGTAGTGAAACAGGAACACAGACAAACTGGGAGCGTTGATCAATCAATGTGGATGTGATTAATACATTTCAGACACATAAACACCAGGATATCTGTGTGATTAAGACAGCTGTCTATGCAAAAAAAAAAAACAGTTCTCTTAACGCCCCAAAAATAAACTTTATGCAATAAGTATCTCAACTACTAGTATCCAAAATATTGACATCATAGACTCTACCATTAACTATTCTTTAACACATTGCACACAAAATCACATTGACTAAACACTATCAGCCATACAAGTTTTTTTACTAAGACCTAGTCTTGTTTTCAAATATTCATTGAAAATTTTCCAGTTATTACGTACAGAAGTATATTTGATTTTTCCGAAAAAAACCTTTTTAATCTTATGCAGGTAGTTTTCATTCACAGTGTTAACACATGATTGCAGCTGTTTTCTGTGGTTTGTAGATGTGTACACTGCTAACGTTTATTCGGGCAACTAGGTTCAATATTTTGCTTTTAGTGTAGAAAATTAGGTAATGCAAGAAATGCTAATTTAAGTATCATCAGTAAATAACACTTTCACTAGGAATATTGATGGAAAATAGGTGCATTATGGTCGTTTACAAAGACTGCTCACCCTTTGTGAAAAGAAAATACTGTCAGGGTGGAACCGCAGTAAGCTTAAACTGGTTGTCAGATGTTATTGTGTTGATATGTTCAGAGTTAAGACTGCAACTTGTCCCAGAAGTCTCCTGTGAATAAAGAATGTCCGTTTACCAATAAAACTAGTGGAGTGCCTTAAATAAACGGGATTCACCTCCTGATGCTCTCTGCATGGGGTTTTCTATGGATCCATCTTGACAAACATGAAAGACATCAGCACGTAGTCCTGAATGTGTCTGACAGCCCTGTGAGAGAGATTTGTGGAGTGTTGAGTCATTTAAGAAATCACCTCACTTGGTCCAAAGATCATTGGTAATAAATATTTTCCCTGTGTTCAGAGAGGGCAGAGCTCAAGAAAATTCAGCAAGAACTCATCTCTGACAAACCCGACCATCATTACTCAGTCTGGTTGGTCACATAAAGGCAGCATATTTATATTCACCCTGAGGTGTTTGATCAGGAGTTGATCTGAACTTTGCAGCACCATAACGCTCACTCGGCAACACTCAGGTTGAAAACAATTGACTTTGACTTCCTTAATGCTCATTGCTGAGTTTTTGAGTAAATTGCTTTTTTTTCTGTGGGAATGAGCCCTGACCCAGCTCCGAAACATCATTCAGTGCTCAGCCTGAATAGGGAATGTGCCTGATGAATCTGTGTCTGAGTAATTGTCCTTTCCTTCACCTTAGGAGGGCTGTTAGGAGATAATCCTCTCCTTGGTGAAACAAGACCTAACACAACATCATTAATCTCATTACTAAGGCCGTGTTGCTTTGTTGCCACCGAGTCCCATGCCCAATTATCAGCCACAGCCCCGTCCCCATGACGACTGCAAGTCCCGCCCATCGCTAACGACCATCTCCACTGTCCCCTGATTGACTCCTCTGAAAGCGGCCTTGATAGCACGTTGTCTCTGCAATCGGGCGCTCTCCGAGCCTGGCGGCGTCCGTGTCCTCGTGTCCCCCGCATGTCCTGCGGTTGACTGCAAACGGAGCACAAAGCTGATCACGACAAAAGTGGCTCTGGCGTTTCTTATCGCCTCACAGCAGGTCCACATCATGAGGGAGCTGCAGACAATGCAGATGGATTTAAACTCTCAAGCATTTATTGTCGCGTTTGCTTCTATCATGAAGTGGCAACAATGCAAATTCATTAACAAGCTTTCGAATCTGTGTAAATCTCTGCACAATCATAATGATGTCTTTGTGAACAACCTTGGAACAATGCATGTGTAGAGCTTGCAGTGTTGTAATTCCACCAGTATATTTCATCAAGTAAACAATCGGCGAGAGCTGAACGAGAAGCAGTCACTGGGGATTGCCTTGTCAGTTCACTCTGCCTGCCACTGTTGCTAGTTGTAGTTTTGTTCTTTATTATTTTTACACCATTGTGTGGGGACTTTTCCCTGAACAAAACACAAAATATCTCTTAGCTCCCCTATTTTGGAACACTTTATTTGACAGAGTTGGAAAAAGGTGTTACAAATTAATGTGAAATGTGATTAATACGCTACAAGAGGAAAGAAACACTCTGTATTCAAGAGCAAACTGTGGAGCAAACCTCTCAGTTCAGTGTGAGGCCACCCTGCCTTTACAAAAGAGCCGTAACATGGAAGCATTGACTTTTGTGCAATAAACAGCCTGATGACTGGTTGAAATAAATTACTTCTTGAAATGGCTGCACTGCAAAAAAGCTGTGTCTAAAAACAAGATAAAAACACTAAATGAGGGAAATGATCTTGCTGCATGGACGGATAATTTTACTTGACAAGAATTCTTAAATTAAGATTATTAAATCTAGAAATAAGCATGTTGAACGCTTAAAATAAGAAATTAACTCTTAAAACAAGATAAATTAAAGCTGCAAGCAGCGATGAACTGGCCCGAGCAGAGTGCACTGACAATTATTTGTTTCTTATCAAGATAAAAAAAACTTTAGATTTAGAAGTGTTAGATAATTTGTCTTGTTTTAAGAGTTAATTTCTCATTTTAAGAGTTCAACATGTTTATTTCTAGATTTAATCATCTTAATTTAAGAAATCTTGTCAAGTGAATTATCTGTCCATGCAGCAAGATCATTTCCCTCAGATTTAGTGTTTTTATCTGGTTTTCAGACACACATTTTTTGTATTATGCATACTTCCTGATCAGGGCTTTGGCTGGTTTCCGTTTGTTCAGTTACTGCTGTCTGCAGATTTCCTCAGTGTCTTATTAAAATAATTCAGGTTGGAAGAAGAAAGCACATTTAAAGTCATGCATAAGAAAGTTTTCTAATCAGGTTTTTGCAAGTAATCATGTGCACAACAAAGACATCAAAGTCATCAATATCATTGTGACAGTGGTGCGGTGGAATGAGAAGCAAGATCATTATATTTAGCAATACCTCCATGTTAAAAAGAATAATAATGAAGTTGCAACCAAATCTGAAAATGACATTTACTTTCACATTTCAGCATTTGACTGTAAAATTCAGACGCCTTCTGCTCTGAGAATAAACTGTGTGCTCTCATTAGAGATGAAGGTGCAAAAGCTCTGACACCTGCATATACTACATGCACACAAAAAAAGAGGAAGCATCCCTTTGAATCTTTTTTTTCTCTTCAAAATAAGGTCAGAGGTGACATGTCTGAAACTTCATAATTTTTGGTGTAATATATTTAAGTGGTTTTCTGACATGTACAGCTGTGTGCTTGAACCGGACCCAATGATTTCACTATTTGGGGTTTCTCCTTCTCTACTCAAACATTGAGTTTGAGTGCAAAGCACAGTTATGTACGGAATGATAATTGCAAAAAGAAGGATTTTAAGACTCTGGAAATCAGATACTGTGCCTCAATTTAAGATGTGGTTAACTGAGCTTATTGGTGTATTGCATATGGAGAAGGTTCGATATGGCATGATGGACAATCTTAATACATTTTCAGATCTATGGCAGCCATTTCTGGCTCTCCTTGATAAATGCAACACTGATCTTGACTAGGGAGTTCATAGAGTGCCATCCACCTTTGCCATCTCTGTTTTGTTAAGATTCTAATGTGAGTGATGCAGCAGTGTACTTATTTATTTATTTATTAAATATGCCCTGTTTTGTTGTTTTATTTTTTGTGTTCTTTTTTTGCTTGTTGTTTCTACTCTCTCTTATTTCTGTGTCTGTTTTCTGGAACTTGTCAAAAATACAAAATTCCAATAAAAAATATACTTAAAAAAAATAAGGTCAGAGAAAGAGGTGACATGCGAATACTCACCTGTTTTATTTTTTACCAGAATTTTAAATTAACCAGGTTACTAATCTGATACCACTCCACTGATCTTGTTTAATAATGCTTAATAATAATATAAGTATGTGACATATAATTCATTGGACCAATTTCAGATAGCAAAGAGACAATTGTGCAAGCTGCCACTTCTTATAGTTTTGGAGAGATTGTCCAGGTGCAGTGTGATAGCATTTTAAAATCTATATTTCACCTGACCCACCATAAGTTACACTTATCTGAAAAGATGCTCAGAATAGTAAAATAAATGTTGTCACTGTCAAATAATCTGTATCTCCAAATAATCAGCTTTTCATAAAAATTCAATACATATGTATTACATATTTTGTAAATTTTTCTAATACAGAAAAGAATCACATGAATCCATACGAGAGTGTTCAATCTGTTGATTTATTTGAAAAACTAAATATCAGAAAATAATTAAGTGGTTTGAAGCAATTATTTGTCAATACATTGTTTAGAGTATGGACTAAAAATATACATACAATAAAGTGTAATTCATAAAATATAGAATTTTAACAATTATAATGATAACAAAAATACTACTACTACTACTATAAACAATAATAATAATAATAACAATAATAATAATAATAACAACAAGAAATGTTATTATGGTTGCTGTCATTATTATTTTTATTATAACCATAACTAATCAGTAGCCAGTGTCAATTATTTATTTTAAAAATATTGATCTATACATTGTATTACATTTTAATAGTATATAGAGTATGTACTAAAATATACATACATAATATCACTATAATTTTAAAACATCATAATAATAACAATGATATTAATGTGATGATAATAATAATCATAATAATAAATATGATTATTATTAGCTGTTATTGTTATTACTATCTGTTTTTAATATATGTTGATGTTATTATTATTATTTTTGTTAATATTATCATAACAAATCAGTGGCCAGTATCAATTATTTATTTAAAAATAATTTTTCTATACATTATAATAGTATACACTCGCCCGTCAAGTTGAAAAAAAACAAAACATTTTTACCTTTTTTTCTGAAATGATTGTGACAATGTGATTTATTCTTGACAGATAAAGTTTATGTTTTCTCAAAACTTTATAAATGTATCTCTTCCAAACATATCAGAATGAAAATTAAATCACAGTTAACAGAGGATTGTTTATTCCAACATTAAGGGCGAGCATTTCTACATACATTTAGTTCATAATTAATATTATTACCATTGTTGTTGTTGTTATTATTGTATTATTATCATCAGGTCAGTAATGGTCAGTATCCATTTATTTTTTCACTACCCCAAAGTAAAAGGCGAAGCTGGGTGTCACAGCACACAGTGAATCTAACAATATGTTTTCAATGCATAATTTTGCGCAAATATTATTATATTATGCATATATTCATGACTTAATGGTGTTTCTCTGCAAATAGGTTTATATATAATTCATAAGGTACACAACTGACAAAATAAATATAAATATATTAAAACTTAAGACTCAGAAGGACATAGTGCTGAATCCTTCGGACTGTATTATTGTGTCACAGCGGTGTGTGTGTAGATGCACTCAGGTCATGATGTTAATTCAACACAGAAACAGATCAAATAATGTGTGGTTCACAGCCACAACAGCTGAAGGCCAGCTTTAAACAGCACTGTGTGGGGCTGAAGGCTCTAAGTGTCAGCATAAGTGTTTACCAAATAACGTATGTATGCAGACAAATGAATAATAATCACTGTGTAAATGTTTGCCACATGGTAACAGATCTAAGCAGCACAAGTCCAATTATTCATGTGTTTATTCAGAATGAATCGCATTAAGTCATTATATTGACAGAAAGATTTTAATCAATCTCCGCTGCTGGACAGTATTTCTATCACTGTATAAACACCATGTTTGGCTGCTAGTTTAGGCCTGAACACACAACTTCAATTACCGTGTCACCTTTTAGTGAGTGAATCATTAAGTCATTAAATGGATTGTTATCACACATGTCAGACATGTCTGACTCCTATTGCTAAAGTGGATAAATATCACGTGAGAAAATGTCTATTTCAAACAATTTTCTCAGAAAGTACCCTTCAGTTTAAGACATTATCCTCAGGCCATTGTGTTGTTTCATAGATTGTTTATTGCATACTTTCTTTCATTCCCGTATAAGAAATTGAAAAAAATAAATTTACAGTGTTTCATTGTTTCTGAAACTGATCTATCTATCTATCTATCCATCTATCTACACTGAAAAAAAAACTGTTGTTTTTACGGTAAAAAAACGGAAGCTGTGGTTGCCAGAACTTTACCGTAATAAATACGGTGCAACTTTTTCTACTATTACGGTAAAATTATATTAGCACTGTTGATTTCACATTTAAGATTGACATTTTATTCCATATTTTACCATTAAAAAAATTAAAAAAAATTCCATCAAAAGAAACGCTGTTCTGCCATATAATTGACAAGAAAATAATTTATAAATTCTGCATAAATTGAATATTTTACCATTAAATATTACAGTATATTTTGTTAGAGATATGGTGTTTAGTACAAATAACAGTTAGAAAAAGTATTTTTACAAAAAAATAATTGCAAAAATTACAGTGATGGCTTGTATATATATTACAGTATATTTTTTGCTATAAACAAGGTGCCAGTATTTTACAGTGGAGTAATGTATGTTAAAAAAATAAAAATGTAAAAAATACTTTTTTGTCTGATATATACATTTACAGTGTTTCATTGTTTCTGAACCCATTTATTAACCCATTAACCCATTAACCCATTAACCCATTTATCATTTTACAGTCTTTTACTGTCATGGTTTTGCAGTTTTTCACAGTAAAATCTATGTAAAAAACTATTTTTTACAGTATCTATCTATCTATCTATCTATCTATCTATCTATCTATCTATCTATCTATCTATCTATCTATCTATCTATCTATCTATCTATCTATCTATCTATCTATCTATCTATCTATCTATCTATCTATCTATCTATGCTTTAGCCCTATTAGCCCTAAATGAACCTTTGATGTACACCAGTCAATGTAGATAATCAATAAAACAGAAGAAACAGAATCCCTACACAGGCTATAAACTCTTGGCAGTCCCAGAGATACTAGCCTAATTTCTAAATACGTTTTTTTTTTTTTTTTAACTGGGGGAGAAACCCTGCTGAGTTGTTTGGGTTGCGCTCATGTCAGGAAGCAGTAAGAAGGAGACGATGTGAAGATTTGAGCTCATCAAAGGAGCTTTAGCAAACTTGAGAGGAGCAGTTTTCGTGATGTATCCACAAAATAGAAGCTACGTGATGCAAAAATTAAAGCTGTGCTAACTCATAATGTCTTTCAGAGACGTTGCCACAGAACTTTACTCTTCTCATGGACAGTTCGTAGTTCATCTTACAAAAGTAATGCACTGAATATCGTAATTATCCCACAAATTGTGTCCATTTTCATGGGCGCTTTTATTTATTTTAACCCTTGCAGGCAATGTCTTTTAACCCTTTTTGTTTTTAGTTTCTTTCACCTTTGTCAATTCTGTATTTCATTGAACTTTATGCACTGTTATGTGAAGCACTTTGGTCCGGCTCAGCCATCTGTAAATGCACTATAGAAATAAATGGTAACACTTTACAATAACCATCATTTATAGATGGTAAATAGACCATTTATAAATGTTGAACTATAATTTATAAATGGCAAATAGATGGTACATTAATGTAAGTTGATAGTTACTTTACCATTAACAAACAATTACATTATAATTATTAGTTTATTAATAGGTTTGCACTCATTATAACATTTTTAACACCATTAAATATGTTAGTGATTTTGAAATTATTCTTACACCTTTAAAACATTGTTTGAAAACATTTAAAGATTAAAGATGTATAGCACTTGGTAAATGGTTAATAATTGTTTTATAAACCATCTATAAACATCACATAGATGGTTATTGTAAAGTGTTACCAAATAAATTTGACTTTGACTTTGACTCAAGTTGGCTCCTAGAGCTGTAAAGACACAAGTCCAGCACGCTATTTAAGATAGCTGCCATGGTACACTTTCTAACTAACTGAAAGACAACAGAAAAGTGTGACACATAAATATTTCAGTGATTTATTTTCAATAAATGGCTATGTTCTTTCACTAAAGAAAAACTCCTGGAAAATGTCCCGAAAAGCTCCTGGGAAATTATTTCTTAAAACAATTGGGAACCCAGCTATTAGCCAGTGTTTAAGCACTGTGTGTAGCACGTGTATCTGGATAATCATGGACTTTTTTTTTTAATTCACTGCAACAATATAAAATAGAATGTATCAGAGTTGCCCTAATTGGTTTGGGCAGTCTTTGGACAACCCTGTTTCAACGGTTTTCATTGAAATAATGATAGAGGCTGGGTCACTCCTCGCAGAAACATATATGTTTGAAAGATATTAACCTCTATCTGTTCAATACATGTGTTTCAGGACATCAAAGAGATTTAATAACCAAGCAGAATTACAAACATAATTCATTATGAATTATTCAGATGATAATGAACAGCACTCCGTGGCCACTCACCGAGCAAATCAAATTATACAACTAACGGGCAAAAAAAGCTCCTTCACCAAATATGATTACAGTACTTTGATTTGCTCTAATGTGTTGTGTTTGTCATGGCGGTGTGCAGATAAAGGAGCAGCGATTGCTCCAGTCACACATGATAGTACATCAGTTAGCCGGTCAAAAGCTCTGCTTGTTCCAAATAAAGCCCATTCATCTAGCTTTGGAGTATGATTGTTTGAACGTATGAAATTTCATGACCCAGTTCCCATGCAGGTTTTTCTGAAGTGGCATCAAATGAAGCTGTTCACAGGGTAATCATGTGGTGTTAGCAGAAACATCAATGATTCGCCTCAACGTGCTCCACATCAAACACATCACTCATATCAGCACTAACACGGACAATGGCGGGAAATCAATTGTGTGTATGTGTATTCTGTGTGTGTGTATGTGTGTGTGTTTTGGAGCCAAATCAATGCCTGTAAAAAAAAAAAAAAAACTTTACACCGACTGTAGTGTTTTCTAACCCTGTCTGTCCTCTTCCCTGCAGCCAGGACAGCTCATCACTTCATCACACCACCGGCTGTTTCTGCAGAATAACAAGAATGCTATTAACATATATGGAAATACTGTGTGAAAACAAGAAGCTACCCCTTCCCTGATGCCCGCTGTATGCACCCATCTGTGCACGGGTCTGTGAGTGTGCATGCGTACGTGCACGAGTGTGTTTGTGCATGCGTGCCCGCTGTGTGCACTCACATTCTGTGTTCAGAGGGAATTGCTCGCTTTGATGTTCTCCGATGCAGGCAACTGCTGATACCCCTATTAGCTTGCACAGAGCTGATGCAAGCTACGCTAGTGCTAGTTCCCAAAAACCAGTTCATTTCTATTCTATGTGGAGCAAGATAGAAATAAGCTACATTCAAGTGCAGCCTGAGGATGTCAGCACAAAGAGACAAAACACACACTTTATTTAGGAAGATAAGGCTCTGGAATTAACATGGTGATAATGATGATGATAAACTCGTCTTCCTGCGACACAGCCAAAGGGGCAGTGCTGAAGCAGAGTGGGGGATGAGACGAATGTGGTTGGAGGTGAGGAGATAGGATTCAAGTCAGTGAGAAAGAGAAAGGATAGGAAAAGTTCAGGAATGATAACAGGAAGTGGAGGGAAAGCTGACGGGAAGATGGAGCTGGGTACAGCGGCATGTTAATGGTGAAGAGCTAATAAAAGATGGCATGGGAGAATGGGTGTTTATGCACACACACACACACACACACACACACACACACACACAAACACACACCAGTGGAGTTTGGGACTGTCAGACTCAAACTAGTAATTGTAAAAATATTAATAACAAAAAAGTTTTTTTAAAGTTATTTTTCGAGTGTTGGGTCTTCACTGGTGCACACCTAGAAATTATAAAATCCTGTCTGCTACTAATTAATTAGGGATTAGGGAGCTACTGACTTCATTAGCAAAGGTGTCTGTTGCCCTCTTCTGGCCTAAAAGGTGCACGACAACGAAAGCTGGGCAGACAGCGGAGAGATTACGCATATTTTATCTGTAACTTGGTCATTTCCAACTACTTAAAATGGATTTATTTTATTTTATTTTACCTTTATTTTACCAGGAAGTCCCTTGAGATTGCAATCTCTTTTTTTCGAGGGAGACCTGGCCAAGATTGGTTGCCAGTTACAGATTAAAATGACAGTAACAAAACATGGGAACACATAGTAAAAACAGCAGAAAAGAAAAATAGGCAATACACACATTATACATACAGAAAGGTACTGAAACCAACTCAGGTAGAACAAGTGCACTTTTCAGTAACATGGACCATTTGAACTGCTTTAAATTTTCCCAGGGATACTAGGTTTGTAAAATGTAACACAGTTACAGATTATTCCAAGACCATAGGGCAAAGTAGGAGAAGGCTTTTTCCCCATTCAGAATGGCTGTACAGTTTGACAGAGGAAGATTGACACTTTGACCAATTGTCCAAACAATCAGCGATCTGACTGTTGTACGATGGGATGCATTTATTGCATAATCTCCTATTATTTACTTGTTGGGAGTAGCTGTAGTCTTTACTGGGACTTTGCTGTGATGAAGACTTCACTGTTTATACATCCCTCTTCAGTGACGCAGCAAGCCTTTAGGAAAGACAATGATGGTCTGTCTGTCCACCACTTTGGTCCCTTGCTTGCAAACTGAGATGTCTGGACAGCTACTGGACTGCAGTTAATCATTTTAACAGATATTCATTGTGCCCCGTGGATGGATCCTATTGATGATACTCTATCATTTTATGTAAAGTTAATATAGGGTTTGCTTTTGTGGATTCACATTAAAGGGGACATCATGCTCATTCCAAGTTTCATACTAGTATTTTGGTGTCTACAAAATCATGGTTACATGACAGATTATTAAATATAGAAATAATCATGTTGTACACTTAAAATAAGGAATGAACTCTTAAAACAAGATAAATTAAAGCTGCAAGCAGCGATGAACTGGCCCGAGCAGAGTGCACTGCAAATTATTTGTTTCTTACCAAGATAAAAAAACTTTAGATTTAGAAGTGCTACATAAATTATCTTGTTTTAAGAGTTATTTCTTATTTTAAGCGTTCAACATACTCATTTCTAGATTTAATAATCTTAATTTAAGAAATCTTGTCAAGTGAAATTATCTGTCCATGCAGCAAGATCATTTCCCTCAGATTTAGTGTTTTTATCTTGTTTTTAGGCACACCTTTTTTGCAGTGCAACAATGATTTAAAAGTACAGACACGGTTCAGTATGTAGCAAAACGACACCAGAATCAAACTTCCCAGCATCCATTCAACAGCACCTTGGGCCCTACAAGTTCACAAGAGCTCCTTCATTTTGTTAAAGGACCGGGCCCTTGTTGTTTTTTGTTTCCCGCTCACTTTCTCTTTCTTCCCCTTGGTAAAGTCCCCTCATCAAGGCAGAGGCAGGAACAACCTCCCAGTCACCCCACTCTTTCCTCACCCTTCCTTCCCTGTTGCCTCGCTATTGATGATGCAACGCGTGTATCGTTACGCTGCAGCAGAAAAAAACTTTAGACTCAGGAGAAATATTTGAGAGGCGAAAAAGGCCTGCAGAAAATAAATGGATAAACTTTGAACTTGCAACTCAGCAAGGTTTATTTGTCAGAAGTAAGCCTAGAGTGCCTTTCCTGTAACAAAAAACACCCACAAGTTAAACTTCATGGACTAATCCAACTTGACAGCACTCTTAGTGTGATGAGAAGTTCAGATGCCCAAAGCCAACGGAGGGAAAATAAAAAAGACAAGAGGGGCCTGTAGAACCTGATAATGTAATAAATTCCCGATAATGTAATAAAAATCTGCACTTGAGTCCATTGAAAATGTAATCAAACCTGATAATGTAATAACTTTCCGATAATGTAATAAAGCGTATTTCCCAATAATGTAATAGATTTTTTGACCAATAATGTAACAAAGTAAAACA
This sequence comes from Centropristis striata, assembly GCF_030273125.1. NCBI lineage: Eukaryota > Metazoa > Chordata > Actinopteri > Perciformes > Serranidae > Centropristis > Centropristis striata. The sequence continues at coordinate 29,644,064 of NC_081519.1, forward strand.
TTAATGGGAGGTTATTACATTATCAGGTTAGCCTTCATTTCGCAAGTCCTGATAATGTAATAATTCCCCAATATTGTAATAATTTAACAGCAGACCACCCATTACTTGGGTTCAAGTGGTGATACTGTGTAGGCAACTCTAGCTCAAGAGCTCTAGCGCCACCAACAGGTCAAAGTTGAATGTTTATTAACTTTTGACCCGTTCATCCGTTTTTCACAAACGAGGTATCCATGACACACGAATGCATTCAACAGCTTCTTGAAATCTAAAGGTGCTTGGTGTTATACTTTATTACATTATTGGTCAAAAGTGTATTACATTATTGGGAAATGCACTTTATTACATTATTGGGAATTTATTACATTATCAGGTTCTACAGGGCCTTTAAGAGTTGTTTTGCTAAATGAACAGCAAAAATGTCCAGTAAACTCTGCAGTATTTTAATGTCCACAGAGTTCCAGTCATGTAACCTTTCTTTTGCATTTTGGGGAAAGGTTAGTGGGGATTGGAGAAAGCACAGATGAAGGGGTGAACACCTTCAAAAATGTGAAGAGTTTGCACAACCCGGCAGAAAGATTAAGCTGCAACAAAAATCGATGCAATAAACCAGGACGTAATATTGCAATGAAAAGCCGAGAGATGGATTGAGAAGACTGCTTGCTCTTGTCTGTCATTTCACAATGTGTCATCTACGGCTGCCAGCGCTTGCAGTCATTCTAACTCGGCAGAGATTTAAAAGGCTGGACGTGGAGGAACTGATAACAGCTTTTATCGGTTCAAACTGCTAGAGGGTGAAATGTTAAATCTGAATACGCGCACCTTCTTTGTGAAGATAAAGAGCTAAATTGCCTGAATTTACCTTCTAAATTATGTTGAATCAGCAATATTACAGTTGAAGATAATGCATGATGAATATAATATGTATGGAGTGTGCTTTCTTTTCAGGAGGTGTTTTATGTTCCTGATGAAACACATTTTCAAGGCACTTTTTGCCGGATTTAGTCACATAAATACACTAAAACCAGCAAAGATATATCCTTATATATTCTATATTATACATTTAATTCTACCAGACATGAGTACTTCATGTTTGACTCGGAGCAATATGTTAAATAGCTGCTCAAAGGCTACTGGCGCTAAACTGGTTCTCTCTGCCGAGAACCTCCAAAATAAAGTCCTCCGCCACACATACACACACACACACACATCCTGCCCCCAGATTCAACTTTCCAAGGCTTAATGGGAAACCTGATTTTCAAGCAGTGCCAAAGGCATGTCGCCCTGACTAAACTAACTCTTTCCAGTGGGGGAAAAACAGGAAAGGGTGAGGGGAGGATAGAGGAAGAGTTCAGAGAGGGAGAAATGAATGCAAATGCAAAATACAAGATCTCAGCAAGAATGTGCACGGCTAATGAATACGGAGATGAGTTTATGAGGATTTCTAGGTCAGAATTGAAATGAATGGCATGTTTCATATTTAGCACTGGAGTACAGGAAAACAAACTGATTTGTAATGTTGTGAAGAAGTGTCACGGAGCAACCACACACTGTGTTTCCTTCTTTTTTTTTCTCTCAAGACTGACACGTCTGTGAGTAAAAATTAATCATTGAACAAAACAATTTGATTTAGAAAATATTTAATAAACTTTTATACTGACTTAAAGGTGAACCTCTTATTATTTATTAAAAGATAAAATAAAATACAGCTTGGTTTAATCATGCTGCTGCTGGTGTCTTCGGGATTAATTTCTCATTTCTTTTTGTGGTTTTATTTTGTTGTTGTCAGTTAAATGTATTTGATATATTTTATTTTTGTTGTACAGCACCTTGTAACTCGTTTTTGAAAGGTGCTATATGAATAAAGTTATTAATATAGTTATTATTTCTGGAAGATGTACTTATCCACGTTGGGTTCGGGTCTGATTTTTTTACGGATCCATTTTTTATCAGGCCCAAATTTGGCCACATATAGACCTATATATAAACAAAAACAGAAGGTCTTTAAGATTTTTAAGCTAATTGTGACATTTAATCACTACCTGTGTTGTAAATTAATACTAAAATATTATATCCTTGGTAATTTTTACTTTGAAAACATCTGTCTAATTTATTCAGTTTGAATTACCTTTTTTTTTTTTAAATTAATTTGACTTTGCACAACTTAAAACAAACAATGTATATATATATATATATATATATATATATATGGCATGCCGTTCAGGAAATTAATCTTTGAATATATTGAATGAATTCTTGAATATATGGAATGAACTCTTGAATATATGGAATGAACTCTCGAATATATGGAATGAACCTTGAATATATATAATGAATTCTCGAATATATGGAATGAACCTTGAATATATATAATGAATTCTCGAATATATGGAATGAACCTTGAATATATATAATGAATTCTCGAATATATGGAATGAACCTTGAATATATGGAATGAACCTTGAATATATATAATGAATTCTCGAATATATGGAATGAACCTTGAATATATATAATGAATTCTCGAATATATGGAATGAACCTTGAATATATGGAATGAACCTTGAATATATATAATGAATTCTCGAATATATGGAATAAACCTTGAATATATATAATGAATTCTCGAATATATGGAATGAACCTTGAATATATATAATGAAACTTGACTGACGTCATCAAGGCACTGCCATCTTGTATTTTGCTGCCGCAATAAGTGAGCATGAGTCAGTCTGGGAACCTTGTGGCAGCAACACTGACCAATGAGGACATTATCAACTTATTGTCAAGTGCTTGTATGGGCCACAATCCTCCCGATAGTACCCGTACCCAATACAGTTCTCCTGACGAAGAAGTTCGCTCCCTTTTTAATCTTTTTAATTAGTTCCTCACTCATTAATATGACGGCGGACAGACGGGAAAATAAAAGTCCCGTCAAAATAAAAGTAGCGTTATCAAGCACAATAAAGAAAAGAAAAAAACACTTATCATCATGCACTAGTATAGGCTACTGTTCTCTTTCTACACCAAGGCATGGTTCACATTTATTTTAGTCAGTCAGTTTAGTCATACATAATTATTATTGATTATTAATTATAATCATAACTAATGCCATGGAAGCTATCGCTATGAAAGAGTTTGTTTACTTAACTTTTTTTTTTTTTCAATATAAATGAAGTAGGACATCAAAAGATTACCTTTGATTAGATAGGCTAAAGCACACTCAGAACATTGTCATATCATTTAATTACAGCAATAGGCGGCGGGTGAGCCTGACGTTTGGGAAAGCTATCTGACCACATATTATACAGAGCAACGGGTCGCTGGTGCTGCTGATCGCTTCTGAAGTACTTTTACGTTGTTTATCTAATCACCATGGCAACGCGTTGTCACTAGCACAATGTGCATTCACACACTAAAATAATAATAGCCTAATTATGTAACACGTTCTCCCAAAGAACCAGCTCTTATAGTTTCACTTGATTAAAATAAACTTCCACTTGAATTACGTTCCCTGCCTAAATAAAGAGCATCTATAAAGTCACAAGCAGAGGTCCCCATCACGCACAGTCAAAACTGACACGGCTTCAAATCATAATAATAGTGTTACTGTTAATATTAATTGAAAATGAGAACTTGTGAAGTTATCGCTTCAGTGCTGATGTTTAGCCACAGGCTGGCGCAGTTGTTACATAAAAAGTTGATCGGAGGAGACTCAACCAGGCTCTGTGTTCATGTTCTGGCTCAACAAAACCTTTTGCCCCGGTCGGAGTTAACTGGTGTTATTGTCCGGTTATTGTCCGGCTCTGAGCTTTGTGCTCTGTACACCTTCTCATCAAAGGAGCTGCGATCGCGAGCAAACTTCCCCCATATTCCAGGGATTTATTATGATGCAGCTGCTGCGTTGCCATGGTGATGAGATAAACAACGTAAAAGTACTTCAGAAGAGATCATCAGCACCGGCGACCCGTTGCTCTGTATAATATGTGGTCAGATAGCTTTCCCAAACGTCAGGCTCACCCGCCGCCTATTGCTGTAATTAAATGATATGACAATGTTCTGAGTGTGCTTTAGCCTATCTAATCAAAGGTAATCTTTTGATGTCCTACTTCATTTATATTGAAAAAAAAAAAAAAGTTAAGTAAACAAACTCTTTCATAGCGATAGCTTCCATGGCATTAGTTATGATTATAATTAATAATCAATAATAATTATGTATGACTAAACTGACTGACTAAAATAAATGTGAACCATGCCTTGGTGTAGAAAGAGAACAGTAGCCTATACTAGTGCATGATGATAAGTGTTTTTTTCTTTTCTTTATTGTGCTTGATAACGCTACTTTTATTTTGACGGGACTTTTATTTTCCCGTCTGTCCGCCGTCATATTAATGAGTGAGGAACTAATTAAAAAGATTAAAAAGGGAGCAAACTTCTTCGTCAGGAGAACTGTATTGGGTACGGGTACTATCGGGAGGATTGTGGCCCATACAAGCACTTGACAATAAGTTGATAATGTCCTCATTGGTCAGTGTTGCTGCCACAAGGTTCCCAGACTGACTCATGCTCACTTATTGCGGCAGCAAAATACAAGATGGCAGTGCCTTGATGACGTCAGTCAAGTTTCATTATATATATTCAAGGTTCATTCCATATATTCGAGAATTCATTATATATATTCAAGGTTCATTCCATATATTCGAGAATTCATTATATATATTCAAGGTTCATTCCATATATTCAAGGTTCATTCCATATATTCGAGAATTCATTATATATATTCAAGGTTCATTCCATATATTCGAGAATTCATTATATATATTCAAGGTTCATTCCATATATTGGAGAATTCATTATATATATTCAAGGTTCATTCCATATATTCGAGAATTCATTATATATATTCAAGGTTCATTCCATATATTCGAGAATTCATTATATATATTCAAGGTTCATTCCATATATTCGAGAATTCATTATATATATTCAAGGTTCATTCCATATATTCAAGAGTTCATTCCATATATTCAAGAATTCATTCAATATATTCAAAGATTAATTTCCTGAACGGCATGCCATAATATATATATATATATATATATATATGTGATTCCTGGATAAAATAAAAATTAAATTGGGTTGATGAAATTCACAAACAATAGGAATCATATATATATATATATATATATATAATATAATATAAATCTGCGTCACACACGAATAAAGTGCAATATTATAATATAAAACAACTTATATTTATATTTAATATTACAACATTAAGTAATGATAAAATTGAACATTGAGTTAATTATTATGGAATATTTACTTCTACCTACAAATAGTCTTGAAGGTTATTTGTTTGGGTATATGTTTTTTTTCTTTAAATTTAGAAATAATTTTTAACGAAATGTGCAAATTTTACACACATTCTAATTTTAATTGTGAAATGAATTTGTTCAGTGACTAATATTGCACAGATGTTTACACCGAGGTTTGAGAGACGCAGAGAACAGCTGGAATCTAATAAAAAGCTTATTTTAAAAAGGCAGGACAAGTTGCCATTATAACTATTTTTTTTTTTTTTTATGTGGGCGTGCACTGAAAGCAGAAAACACATACAAAAATAAACACACAGATCCATACACATAAAGTATGAAGAGAAGGTAAACTGTGTTTCAGGTACAAAAAGTATAACTTTATACCAATAGATAGAAGAAGACGTTGTGCAGAATGAAGACATGTGCCTGCATCAGCATTTACCATGTCATGTTTGCAAGCTAACATGCAAGTTTGTTGGTGTGTGAATGTTTAAGTGTGTATCGGCTTGTCTCTGTAGCATGTGTGTGTGTGTGTGTTTGCGTGTTTGTCTAGCGTGTCAGTGTGTGGAATGTCCCAGTTTAACCACAGTTCTTGCCAATGGTTTGTGTTCACAGCGTGTGACGGCACCCCTGCTGCTGTCTGAGAAGAGAGCAAGGAGAGAGAACACGCCATGTGGAGCCGTGTATCTCACACACAGAGCAGAAGATACAGTACATCAATAAACTCGTATAGATTCGGGTGATTTAAGGGGAATAACAGAAAATGACCTCCTCTGTGCAAACAGTTATTATAGTGTGAACTGTTGTATTAGAGCATGCTGAAACATTGTTATCCCGCAGTGCTTTTGGCTGGTTTTTGATCTATTATATTGAAGTAATTTTCTTTCACAATCACATTGATTGACTCACTTTTCACCCACAGGTTTCTGAGGAGCTGAATTGAATCTCAAATTGGGTGGCTCCTGTGGCTCCGGCTGTCGCCATTTTGGCAGCTTCTGACTCCTCCTAACTGGGGATTTCCACCGGGCGCGTTAAAGCAGCGGCACGGCTCCACCGCGGTTTTGCTGCGTCTTCTGCCCGGCGTCAATTCACACCGGGCGCGTTACAGCAGCGTCACGTCAGCTTAGCGAGCCGGTCGTATACACGCGAGATAACGAGATAACGCGATAATCCTGACCATACGGGAGACCGCGAGATCCCGTGATGAACTCTAAACTCTATTTATACAGTCTATGGATAAACTGTGTGTATAAAGTAAACAACAACAACAATACACTGTGTGTATAAAGTAAAAAAAAGATATGTTGATCTGACCATCTATCCTTATTAAAACAATATGTTATGTCATAAATGATTGTATGATGTTCCACTTCAACAATCCGTCTCTTGTCGTCCGTATCGCCAATCCTCTGAGACCCTTTGATTGATTGATTGCTGATCTGGTGCCTCGGTCATAACATAATGTTGATGTGCAGTAGTTTTTGGCTGCATGAACTGCGTATTGTGTTTTATTTAGAAAGGGGGCGAAAGTGTTTTTCGCTGATTCTGCGTTGGACTTCCTGTCTGGTGCGATCTGCTCTGTTGAGATTTACGCGGTTTGGCAGCGTCTCGCGGAGAAATAGAAGTCCTACCTAATGCTCGCGTAGAGACGCTGCTGAGACGCTGCTGTAACGTTCCGCAGCGCGCCCAGTGGAAATGCTCTCATTGATTAGAGTGTTACCTATTTGCAATGGTGAACGCGACGCTGACGTGACGCTGCTGTAATGCGCCCGGTGGAAATCAGGCTTTACTCCCACCTAATCCAAAAAATGACAAAGAGGTGGAGCAGGCGAGCTGAGTCTGGCTAAATGCAGTAAGTAGCAAGCCACTAGGGAGGGCAGCCCTCTGTCACTCAAGCAGCCATTCCCTTAATTATGCATTGATATAAATGAAACAGGTTAGTAATAAAAATAAAATTCAACTCCTCACTGTCATTAAGGGGAAATTAATATAGAGACCAAAACTATTTTTGTAACAGGATGTTCCAGGGCCGGTTCACAGTCAGTGTCACACTGCAATGAGGTGGTGTTTTATATCTTGTGTTGCGGTCTTGTTATTTCCTGTTTTATTTTGAAATAGTAACTCTCCTCTCATTTCAGGTCACTTGCCCTTCCCCATGTTTCATCTGTCTGACTGTCTCCACTAATCACCGATTGTGTTCACCTGGTGCTCCCTTCCCTCCATGTGTACCAATAGTCTGTGTTTTCCCTTGTCTTGGTCCAGTGTGTTTGACCCCGTCACCATACCAGACACTTATCTCCTTCTTGCCAAGGCTTGTCTTGTTTTCACCCTTTTGGATTCCTCTCAAGAGTGAATCTTTGTCATTTATTAGTTAAGCGCAGTTCTTAGTTTCATAGCTTTTTGAGTCAGCCGTTTGGGTTTTCCTCCTTTTGGAGCGATTTTGTGTTCTTTATCATTTTTCCCCCTTTAGTCCTGATCCAGTTTTTCATAGTGTTTTTGCACAGGACTATTGTGACCAACAAAACCAACTAAACCGGTATCATTTCATTTTATTTGTTTAATTGCAATTTCAATGATAGGGGCTAGCGTTAGTGGGCTAGCAAATGTGTTGCACATGTCGTGTTTGGATGCCATTGTAGGCTCACAAAGCCAGGAGAAACATTTGTAAAGGGATGATGTAGTCTGCCATTGTTGTTATTATAGTTCGCAAGTTGAACCAACTGCAAACCAGCACCAGCACCATCCTAGCTAAAGTACTAGGTTTGCGTTGGTTGAGAGGTAAGTGAGGACTGACACCATTTAGGAGCCAGCCTCAAGTGGCCATTCGAGGAAATTCACTTCACTTCACTTCACTTCACGAGTTTGCTGCTTGGTTCAGTTTTGCAGCCACTCTCTCAACAAGCACAGTTCAAACAGCATTCTACTGCGCACCACATGTATCTATATATGTATCTGTGTATCATTATTTATGCAGATCTTAAAATCTGGTATTACAAAGTATAGTTTAAACTTTATCATCATATGTATTAGTCTATTGTTTTGTTACTTGTGAAGACTCTGCTACAAACAAACACATTGAGATGTTGTAGAGAAAGTTTTTCCAAGTGTCTCACTGTATCCACTAACAAAAGTACTCATTGATTCTTTTTTGTTTGTTTGTTTTGCTGTGGTGGCCCACAGATGCATAGCAAAGCTGTAATACTCCAGTGCTACTGTGGTAATTTCATTCATTGCACACTTTTTTCAGGAGTCCACATGACATGGTCTCAAGCCGATTCAAACCCAGGCCTTCTTGCTGTGAGGTACTGGTGTCGCCAGGTCAATTTGTTCTGGAATAAACCCTCCAAACAAACATCACATGCATTGTCTGGAAAGTACCATCTTCTTTGAGATACACATCCCCCCCTGGGAGTCTCTCCAGACACCTACAGAGGTCAAGATGTCATCAAATCCCAGAAAAGCCCCTGCTGTGAGATGGTAGTGCTAACCACTGAGCTACCGTGTCGACTAGTTTTAAGAAGCACATCTGCAGTCAGTCAGTCAAACACAGTCAACAGTGAATTGGGCTGCAATACTGGCAAACCCCTGCAGATTGTACCCCTTTGTTATACACTACAGGCCAAAAGTTTGGAAGCCAGATCAAATTTGTACAAAAAAAAGATCATCATTGCTTTACTTTGCAACAAAATAAACATGATTATTATATTATTATATATATAATTATCAGGTCATTGGGTTTTTATTGCTAAGACTTTGTGCATCCTTCTTTCCCTAATGTATAAATCTGTACTCTTGTTTCTTTTGTCAGAGATGTGAACACAGTTGAGATTTATTGGGATTTTTGTATCCAAACTCTCAAAAGCCTAAGAGCAAATGTGAATAATGAAGCTGTGATTTGTTTTTGACTTTTGCACTGAAGTTGTGACTCTTCCAAATCTTCTCAACCCTAAAACTAAGCCCTTCTTTTCTTTTGTTAACATTTATTCAGCAATGGTCTGCTAACATCAATGTATACCTAAAGGTAAAGTGAGGAAAATGGTTCAATTCAGTGAAGATAAAGTCTGCTCATGCAGTAAACAAATCCAAAAAATCCAAAGAATCCAAAATGGTTTTTAATAAGAAAGCCATTGTGAACAGAAAATTTAAGTTGCTTCCAAACTTTTGGCCTGTAGTGTATGTACCTTCATAATTTCAATATTTTATATTGTCCAAAGCACAGCTTGTTAGACCAGCTTGCTATTATACATTTCAGCAAACCACAATAACATCGATATGAAATGTGGTGTAACAAGCATCCTGCATAATGTAGCTTGAAAGAAGAAATACCTTTGTGACATAAAGTATAATGAGCATGAATAGACGTTTAACCCTGAGACTGCTGATCTGAGGGGTATTCCAGAAAGCGGGTTATGTGAAAACTCTGAGCTTGTTAACCCTGAGATGAGGGAAACTCTGAGGTTATCCGTTCCAGAAAGAGAGGTAACTTAAACTCTGGGTCCGTTACTGCGGTGACGTACTCTGTGAACATAACCTGCTCGCTGCAGGTTTACTATAAAAACCCCAGAGTTTCTACCTGTCTCCTCCCACACGAAGAAAGCGGTTAGATATGGATTGCCCCTTTCTTAGAAATCCCATCGACATCGAGGCCATTTTGATTAGAAATGTTTTACGTCGCGAAAGAATCTTCCGACCCAGGTTAGACGTTTTATCATTTCCAGAGGATTTTCTTTTCGAACGCTACCGCTTTTCATCAAACAGTATCATTTATCTCAATAACCTTCTCCGCCCATATATCACCAACCTCACACACCGCGGACGAGCACTCACATTAAATAACTTCAATAGATATAAAATATAAATGTGTTTCGATGTGTTTAAAGTGTTAATCTACTAAGTGGAGTATTAAGTGAGAGGACGTTGAAAAACAACATTTTGTCAGGGGTTTAAATTACTATTTGAAGTAGCCACTGAATTAATATTTACTTTGTTTAATAGCCTAAGTCAATTTAAAAAAATAAAATAAAAATCTAAGTGAGGTGCAATCATAGCCTAGCAAAATATGTCTTACCTTTTTGAATAATGTTTTTATGTTTCATTTTTAACTGCCTCCAAGTCCTCCTTTCTCCTGTTGGATTGCACCTAAATGAAAATTAGATTTAATTCCTACTTATGATCATAACTATAGGCAATGCTACGATCTTACGGTTAAATGTTACGTCAGTGTTACATTCAAACTTACGCGTTGACTCGGGCAGCAATTTTCTCCCATGCAGTCTCTCTCTCCTTCGCTGCTGCAGCCGTGTTACTTTTTCGGCGAAATATGTGCTCATACTCGCCGTAGGACTGCATGAGTATCTCCAACTCTACCGCGGTGAAATAGGTCGATCTTTGTTTTTTTTCCGTTGTCATGGTGACTCGTGGAATCGGGGCTCCATTGATGATGGCTTTTTATAGTGGTTGGGCACGCGCGTAACCCGAGGCTGACATACTCAGAGATGATTGAACTAACTCAGATCAGCTGTTCTGGAACCGGATACCCAGAGTTTCCCATCTCAGGGTAAGTCATCTCAGAGTTCAGGGATAGACTCAGAGGTTGTTGAACCTGCTTTCTGGAATACCCCCCAGGTCCTGTTTGGGTCCCAATTTAAAATTAACCTCCATTCATAAATACCAGTCGCAGGCTTAAGCATCCCACAAATACACTACATTTTGTTTTGAAATATGTTACTTCATGTATAGGCAATGTTTTTATTTTATTTTTCATCATTATTGTAGTTTTTGGAGGATATATCTTTAAAAGATTAAAACGGTAAAACATGACACACAACGGGATAAATAATTACAATAAACAGTTTAACACTGATGTTATACTGCTTCAGTCAAACATTTGACACAGAGGACAAACAACAGGTCACAGAGTTCAAAGAGCTATTTTAGTATTTAAACCAAACCAGGTTTACAGCCAGAAAAAAAACGTCATGATGTTACACATTTGGGGACAGTAGGTGGTGGCATGCACTCTTAACACTGGTTTGTAGTCCGCCAGTAAAAGAAAAGAAAAAGAAGAGACTCCTGACCACCAAGTTGACTCACCTCTGGTTTAGTCTTGTGCAAACTTGTATGGGGATAATAAGTCCACACCAAGGTTGTTATAGTTAATGAAAACTAACAAAATGATGATAACTAGAATTGAAAAAACATCATCATTAACTGAAATAAAATTTAAAAAATGAGAGTTTTTAAAAAAAATGATAATTAACTGAAACTGTATTTTGTGGTTACAAAACTTACTAAAACTAACTAAAATTATAGTGAAAATGTCGTTTTAGTCTTTGTCAACTTTTTTCATACGTAAACCTTTTTGGTTGATATGAAATCTATTTCATCTATCTGGCTTTATGACTTAATAAACTTATTGGGGCTGAGATGGATCAGACAAAGGAAATAAAGGAAACATTTAATTTGACCTTATTGAATCTGGCACCCAATACATAGCCCATTACAAAAAAACTAAAACTAATAAAAACTAAACTAAAACTAAGCTTTTTTTCAAAATATTAAAACAAATTAAAACTAGCAAACTCACTCTAAAAAGTAATTAAAACTAACTGAATTTGAAAACAAAAATTGACAACGAAATCAAAACTAAAACTAATGAAAAATCCAAAACTATTATAACATTGGTCCACTGTGCCATTGTCTTGTACATAGGTTTCCACAGATGAGTCTGGAATGGTACTTGGTTTGAATAATGTTCATAGCGGAGAAAGCTGACTCAAAGCAGGAAGTTGATTCAAACATGGTCGTTGTGTGGTGCTACTTTGCTAGACCCGGGAAGACAGACTCAGGCACAGTCTGTAGCCAAGGAGTAGCAGGTCAGTTCTTCATGCTCCACGCTGTGGGAGCGTGTATATGTTCCCCGGGTCCTATGTTCCCCGTTCTGTCACTTTTTCCACCATTACTGCCAAATTTCATGGCAAATAGGCCTATGTAGGGCTGCGGGCTGTTTTTTTTGCATATGCAAATAGGCCTAGATGAGAAAAGATTAGGTCAGGGGTGGCAAACCTGCAGGTCTCAAGCTGCATGTGGCTCTTTGGCTGCTCTGTTAATTATGTCACTTTTTCTTGGACCAAATATATATTTATATTTGTATAGCACTTCATATCTGAAACAGATATTTATACATTTCGTACAGCACTCATATCTGAAACAGATATAATTAAACAAATTAAATGAAACGTTATTAGAGGTGAATGGTTAATGAGATTTTGTTTTAAACTCTCCACAAGGCTGCACAATACAATGGAGAACAGGTAGGATAATATAAGGAAAAAACTAAGCCTCGATGCAAGACAATATGATTAGGGGTGGGAATATACAAACATGAGTAATCCTAGATTTAAAAAGCAAAAAAATGAACTGCAAAGTAACCAGAAAAGTAGCTGCTGTGCAAATTTAAGTTTTGGGCTGGGTTAAGGTGGGCCATGCTGAGAGTCTACCATTGATAGATTGCAGGGAACACAGGACCCGGGGAACACAGGGATGACCCCCTAGCTAGCAAACGTTAGCTCCTGATTTCTAACGTAATCACTCCCGGAGGTCTGGTTGTTAAAAACCTTTTTGTGGCTAAAAAGATAACATGTCACAGCCCATTGAATTTGCATGGCAATACCAACAAAAGACGTGTTCAATGCAATGATTTGATTAAATGTTAATTAACTCAGCTCCTCCAGACTCAAGACAGAGGTTGGTTTTTTTTCGCCCTTTTATGTACTATAATTTTATGGAACCCTTTCTTTTTCTCTATCTGATCAATTAGAACATCTGTGTACGGTGGTTGTGTTAGAACGTCCTTCTTGAAAGTGCACTTATGTATAACGTCATCTGGAAAGAAGCCATTAAAAACTTCCACTTGGATATTTCATAGGCTGAATTCAGTGTCTTTCAGTCTCTGTGTGACTACAACATATCTAAGGTTTACCTACATTATTTGTTTGAGCTTCTCATCCTGCTCATTAAGCTTTAAGTTAGTTACTATCTGCTAACTAGAACATTTAGAGCTCGTCTGCCTTGTGCCTCTCTAGCTTTCTGTTTACCTGTAGCTGTGCTTAAAGTTTGAGCTGGAGAAGTCAGTGTCCTCTGTGATTGCAGCCTCACTGACCTGTTGTCCTGGGTGAGATGGTACGAGTCTCCCACAACAGCACATGAGCCGCTCAGAGCAGTTCCAAGTTTTTGTATTGGGGCTCTCTCTTTACACAACATAACTGCACCAGTGGAGTGTGAATACACAAAGCAATATAGAAGCAATACACATATGCAGTTCCAACCAGGAAGCATAGGACTTCCTAATAAAAGTTCAGCAAATTTTGCAGTAACATTATTTCTAGCTCCATGTCCATTCTCCCTGGGTATCTGCTGTGATACCCATTACAGTTGCCTTGAAATGTGTTGTGTCCTTTTCATGTTTATTTTAAAGTGGATGACTCACAGTGAGACGTTGTGATTTGAGTGGTCAGATTTAATAAACTCCACTAATCTCAAGTAGCTAAAATAATGACATTAAGGCACATGAGAGGTTTCCATTCACAATTGCATGCTTTTTATAATATATAAGTATGGTGGGTTATTTACATGCAATATGTGGGTTGTCTGCTCACAAAAAAATATATAAGTGTGAATATAATTTTTTTGAGCCAAAACACATCCTACTGGTGCATAATGTACTGGTGTATAATACTGTATGAGTACTGTGTGAGTACCTGTGTCTGCACATACATGCCAGTGTGTTGGTTCTACACTGCAAAAAAGCCAACTTGTATTTTTTGGCCTAAAACAGTGATTTAAGTTGGTAAAACTTGGAAATATAAATTATTGACATTTAGTGCAATAATGTAAGTTAGCACAACAAAGGAAGCCAGTTGTCTGCTCAAAAACAAGTTTGTGAGTTGTTGTTACTTATATCTTTAAGTTGGGGTTCACAACAAGGGACAATAGTTCTGCTAACTCTTATTTCTTTGTTGTGAAATGCGGGAAAGCGGTGAAATTCGGTCATTAGCGAAAGCTAGCGGCTAACTGACGCTAGCCGCTAACTGATGCTAGCGGCTAACTGACGCTAGTGGCTAACTGATGCTAGCGGCTAACTGACGCTAGCGGATAACTGATGCTAGCGGCACTGCTTGTTATAGCTACAAGAGTAGCCATTAGCGTATCAATGCTAACTCAAAATTGTGGTCGCAACATTAGCTGACATTTCATAGTGGCGTTACAATCGTGTTGAGTTGACAAAAATCTGAATTCAGAGTTGAGCAAACTCAAAAACAAAACTTAAAGTATTTAGTTTAATTGTCCAACTTGAAATTTTATCGAAGTTTGTTACCTTGAAATTTTGAATTCACCCAACTTTTCTTTTTTTGCAGTGTACATAACTGCATGTATGTGCATATGATAGTCTTTTTGTTTGTTTGCTTTTTATAATTGTAGGAAAAAGGGGGGTTGTGCCAAACATGTCCGATGTTCTCTGTTTGGGTGGCTGCTGGGAGGGGGTGGGGTTTACACGTACTCCCTGGCTGTGGAAGGCTGTGATTGGCGGTAATATTGCTGCCCTCGCATGTCATCTTTAGAGCAGGAGCAGCACAGCAAGGAACCACCCAGAACCGTCAGACTGGCTGCCGCCCAGCCCACGAACAGGGCAGAGCCGAACTCATACCTGTGTAAGAGAGGGAAGAAAGGGTGGTAAAGAGGCCAGGTATACAGTATGGCTGTGGGTGTCAGAGTTTTAATGTTTTTACATAGGGGAACATAGGACCCTTTTTCCCCGCTTTTCCCAAAAAGGGTCCTATGTTCCCAGTCTGTTACTTTTTCCACCATTACTGCCAAATTCCATGGCAAATAGGCCTATGTAGGGCTACAGGCTATTTGATGCCCATATGCAAATAACCTAACCCTAACCCTACGGGCTAACCCTAAACCTAACCCGGGGATAGGTCCCAGGGAACATAGGGATGACCCCACATAGGAACTTTTTTCTAAAAAAGGGTCCTATGTTCCCCAAGTGGGGAACAAAGGAATATAGGAACAGGAACATAGGGATGACCCCCATGCTGTCATCTCTCTCACAATGGATTTGATTGGCTCAATTGAGTTAAATTATTGCAGCATTAACTGGATTATTTTAAAAAAACATGCTCAGTAAAGATGATTTCTCATCATGAATTCATCAGATATTGATCATGAGATCATATCTGTCATTCAGTCAAAAGTCAAAGTCTGCTATTTGGTGTTGCCTGCAGTAGGGCTTTGTTCTTGTTCTAGTGAAACTCTTCAACGCTCCAAATTATATTCACCAATCATCTATGAGAAAACAATTCCCCATGTTATGCTGTGCATATTCAGCTTGGATGTATGACATTATGAAAAAGGACTAGGCTGCAGTTAAATACCCACAGCATGATAGACCCTGGATCAATAGTGGACCTCCAGAGAAGTTTATTCATGTAAATGTTAGAAGATGAAGCAAACATGGAAAAGGGAAAAAAAACAAGTATAGACAGTATAATAAAGTAAAAGTATTTAAAAGCCAGCTGAAGAAACCCATGTTTTTGAAAATTATTTTCTAAACCTGAGCTCCACATTGCCTCATGTATCAGGTAATAAACTGCAGCAGCCTATAAAGTCATCTGTTGATCACATGATCTGTTTGATGCTGTGTGTTTTTTAACCTTTTCTTCTCCACTGAACCCCACGAGATCAATAAGAAAAACATTAAAGACTTTCTTTTTTTAAAGCACAGACCTTGTTGACCCATTCCTTTCATATCCTCAACTTAATTTGGAATTCAAATCAACTGTAAAAAAATAAAACGGCTTCATGCATATAATTCATACATTAAACACAAGTGCCACACCATTCTTGAGGTGTTGTGTTTTTTTCTAACAGCCTGAAGCTAGAGATGGAAAATTATTCCTCTCCAGATGTATTGCATATGGATGAATGAACGAATGCCAGGGAGATCAGGCACTACCAATATGCAAATGAGAGACTAATCGCTCCCAAAATAAAAATGACCAACATCAGCAGGTTTCCTGCCTTCCTCGAACACCACAGCTGAACACTAGAGTTCAAGCAACATGGGCCTTTGAAGGCCGATAGCACTTATTAAGCAATGAAACTGCTGATTGCCAGTAGCTTGTGGCTGTATTTTATAACTTTAACATCTGCTTTACCTTGTATAAACCTAAAACAGATGCCTTGGGTCAAGCAGGTATTCGCAGAAACCATTAAAGCTGCACTGATGAATAGATTTAGTAAACAATGGGTCAAATAACAAAGTATGAAAGAAAAGAGTCCCTCTAAGGGATGACCCCACAGATGAGTCTCTGCAGTTTCCAAAAGCTCTACAGAGATTTTGGTTCCATGCCATTGTTCTGTCCCATTGTTCCAGCAGCCCATTAGTCTGAGGAAGTGATCTTTTCCTCACCCTTACCAAGTGCTTTTTGTGCCTAAACCCAAACATTCCTTAACCACATTGTCACAAAATTATTTGTATTTTTTTATTTCAAGGTTCACACACTTTTTGAGTGGTCAAATTCAAGCACTTTTCAAGGACTTTCAAGATCCATTTTCAAGCTTTTCCATTACTTTACAACGGTTTTAAGTTCCATGTTTTAGATGAGTACTTTCATGCTAAAAAGGGAAATTTCACTAAACCATACCGACAGCGATGGTTTTACACTTTTAACAACCAAAAGTACAGTTTGCTAATCTCAATATTCAATTTATTATTTTTAGATGTGATTATCTATAGTCAAATTGCAAGAGAAATACAGTTAGAATTTCAAGCATCTTCAAGCACTTTATCCAAAATCCAAGCACTTTTCAAACCTTGAAAATACAACATTAAAATGTAAGCATTTTCGAGGATTTCAAGCACACGTACAACCCTGTTTTTTGTATTTGTATTTTCCAACTATTTTGCCATTGGACTCATATATCTATGCATCCAACCAATGGGATTTTAGCATCTTTTAGCTCGGACTCTTTTAGGTGTCCGAGCCTGCTAAGGTGACTGAACAACAGCGTGGTTAGCTCTTATGCTACGGGGCATCAGGTTGTCCATCATGGCATTTTAAGATAAGAGATAAGATAAGATATTCCTTTATTGATCCCCATGGGGGAAATTCAAGATTTTGTTAATTGCTTTGCTCGTTACCAACTTGTCAGCCCTGTTGGAAGGTAGAGGGGCAGGATGTAAAGGTAGAGCGAAGACACAAAAACAGACAAGCCCTTTGAAAGTTGTAAAAGCTGCTATTATGCTATACTTTGGTGGATGCATAGTTTTATGCAGATAACAGACATATTGCAACCTACAGAAGGGAAAGACCTCTGTGTCTGTGTATTGTTTGTCTCAGTGTTAGTGTAACTACAGTGATTGTGTGTTACAGTGACTGATTGTCTGCCAGCATGTGTCCAGACCTGATTCTATGAAAAAAACTTCAGTAGCCTCTGTGAGGTCACCCATTGGTTTGTGGACCATTGATCTAAATCCTTGAGTTTGGCATTTTGGCTGTCTCCATCTTGTTTTTTCAAGCCAAAAGTGACCATATTTTAACAAAAGCTGGATCTGACTGAGAACAGGAGTATACAATGCTCCCCCACTGATTCCAGCAACCTGACTGTGCCTGGCTCCCTGCTAGTCTGTGCCAAATAACTGCTAACAAAGTTAGCTTCCTTAATTTGAGGTCAACCAAATGTTGCTAATGTATGTAGCGATTTAAAAGCCATTGCTATCTATCCTAATGAACAGGTGGCCATGATAGCAACTTGTCCATCACAAGGTAGCCATATCCTAAATCATACCCTGCTTTATAGTCTATTTCACATTTTAAATGGGATCATGATTTACAAAATTAACTTCATTCTGTATTGAAGAAGATTCAAAGTATCAATTAAGACCATAAACCCATCAGGAAAGTATATATTGAAGTAATAAAATAAAAAGTAGGCTCGTTTTCTCATATATTCTCTAAACAATCTGACTTATTTTTGCAAACAGTGGAGTACAGTGAAACAGCATAAGCAAAAAGTAAGGAAAACAAGGACAGGAAATAAATACTAAATAGGACTTGTTAAAGGAAGGGGAAATTAAATTGCACTAAAATCTTGCATGCAATACCAAAAATAAATTTACATTTTTAAAAATAAAAATGCAAAACATTCGAAAAGACACTATATGTACATTATTCCTAACTGGCATCCAAATGGTAGAAACAAAAAAAGGCACTGTGGCAGACACCAGTGCAGACTGAGCCAATGAACACACTTATTTTCTCTTTATTTTTTAAACAATTTGTCCAATACATTTGAATTAAAAAAATATACTAAACTTAAAATATAATACCATTACGAAAATTATAAATAAGTACAAGAAATGAATTACTATATTTTTCTATGGATATTTAAAGTGCTGAAAATCTCTTAGTGAGGTTGTTGTCCACCATGAACAGTTAAAGAAGTCCTTGCCATATATATGTCATATATATATATATATATATGACATATATATGGCAAGGACTTCTTTAACTGTATATATATATATATATATATGTCCCTAATCTCTTCTGGAGGGGTAAACTGCGTTCTTCCAAATGTTATTCCCACATTAGGTGTTTTGATGATGGTGGTGGAGAGGGCTGTCTAACATGCCACTCCCAAATCTCCCATAGGTGTTCAATTGGGTTGAGACCTGAAGACTGTGAAGGCAATAATATCTGATTTACATCATCATCGTACTCAGACAATTCAGTGAGCTCAAGCATCTCTACTTGTTTTGCTTTCTCACTGATTTTTTTTCATTTGTCAGCTGTCTGCTTTAGAATTTCCCCCGCTTTAAAAGTCACTATGTGCAACAATATTTTTGCCTATGCGGTTGTGTGAGAGTAGCTGTGTGTCAGTGTGTGTGTGTGTGTGTGTGTGTGTTGTTTGAGCCGTCAGACACGACATGGAAGCCAGTCTAATGTGGGTTGATGCTGGGTTAAAGAGTGCTGCACGCAAGGACTGGCCCAGATGTGTGTGTGCGTCTGTCTGACCCTAAAACACGACATCATGACATGGAAGCTTGCCTCGGGGGTGACGTAGGGTTAATGAAGGATTTAAGCACACACACACACACACACACACACACACACACATGTGCAAACACATTCACAGGGGCTCGTCTTGACACTTGGATGATCACGTCTTGGTACACACCTCCTCCACTACAACTTTCTCTGCCACTTCTGCAACATTTAAGCTATTCATCGATTAAAAATGCATGCATGTGTGTGTGTGTGTGTGTGTGTGTGTGTGTGACTCATTCCGTGACTGGGGCATGCTTTTGACCAGCAGAGAAAGGAGGGGAATGTTCATGAATGAAATATATACAGGGGGGTGAATGAAGAACTCAGACAATGACGTGAGTTCTAGAGGCAACACAAACATTTGCACATATACAAATACACATGCAAGCAGCACAACAGAAGAGTATGGTAGATAACAATATCATTATTTCCAAACAAAGCAGGATTGTTTTTTAGGAGAACTAATTAAAAACACCCTGAATTTAGGGAACATCAGTAACTTCCGATTTTAATGCTTATTTTTTTCTTGATTACTAAAAACAATAAAAAAGGAAACTTTACTAAACTTACTTTATGCTACTACACCTAAGTAAAACATCCAGTCCGGAGCGTGGAGGCAGACCACACATCTTCTGGAATTGTATAAAAATGAGGACATACTGGCAAAATCCATTCCATTGCTAATTCCATTCCTAAACTTTTCAGTGAATACTTCCATGTGAACTCACAATTACATAAGTACAAAACCAGACAATTAACAAGATAACACCCGCCTAACTATCGTACTAGCCTCGGGCAATTTTCCTTAAAATACAGAGGAACAATACTCTGGAATGATCAATTTAATAGTTCAATACTGTTTTCCTCTCTGAATATATATACAAGAACAATTTAGTGGCTGCTCTGATTGCTCAGGTCACTAAGTAGTACACACGCTCATGCACAGGTACGCATGCACACGCGCACACTTTTGTTTTTATTTTACTTTTAATATTGTTATAAGTTTGCGTCATTTTTATGTGTCATTATTTTTAGTTTATTTTATTTTTGTGTGATAGTTACTTGTTTTAATTTAACTTGTGAATTTTAATAAAGGTAGAGGCCCTGTATAAGCCCTTTTGGGTTTCTTGCTGCAACCTTGCCCCTTCCTTTTGTTGTTATCTCTTTATCCTTGTCTTTTGTCTTATTTGTGCAAAATAAAAAAACTTCAGAACTTAAAACTTCAAATGTTAACTTGGTTGTAAAACATGTCTTGAGATACGAAATTTCAAATACTTGTCCAGCGATGTATCTTGGGAATATTGAGAAGGTTGTAATGAAAGAAGATCCATACTTGACTAAAGTATTACTCGCAGCAAGTAAGAAGGCGCTCACAAGAAACTGGCTCAGTGTGAACACTCCAAAACAGGAGCAGTGGTTTGAAATTGACCAGGAAATCCTTGTTATGGAAAAATTGACATACCTGTTGAGACTCAAAGAGAATGTGTTTGAAAAAAACTGGGAAAAATGGAACATTAACAGGAGACATGACACCAACTGAACAAATGCTAAATCGAACTATATAGTTAAAAAAGTATGGTACGTTCTAAAAAAAAACAAAAAACATCCAGTCCAGTCATATCTTTAAAAATATTTTTTTTATGTTTTTGATTTGATAAATTGTATCTTCCAGAATAATTTGCCCTATTAATATGTAAGCAAAGTCACAGTGGAAAAGACTTTAATATTGTGTTTGATGAAGAGAAGTGATTAATAATTACAGTTTATATATAATTGCTTGCCAGCATGTCTTGTAACACTGGCAGCCATGATGATTTCACTCATGCCCCCCACAGGATGTTAAAGTTTGCATCTCATGAAGCATTTTACCCGTTTAAGGTCGCTTTTACAACCCAACAAGCCAGTTTAGTTAGTCCGAATCAGAGTGAAATTGATGGTTCGTTTTGTATTTAGTCTGGTTTGCTTTCAAAGTGCAGAAATGTAAGCGGGCCAAATTAAAAGAAAGATTTGCGGATGGGCGTGTACGAAGGCAGAGGGCTGGAAATATATTCCCAGTATTTTGTTTTACTGGTTGGAAAGTAGGGGTGAAAAATGTAAACAAAAAAAAACAAAGCGACGTGGAGCCAAACGCACCCTGGGTACCTTTAACTGGCCGTAATCCTTCTCTGGCCAAACGACATCCCAGATGTCAAGCAAACATCGCACTTCAGCAGAAGTCCCAGTCGGTGCTCTCCCAGTCCTGTTGCATCTGTCGCTCTGTGTACATCTCAGAATCATTGGTGCGTCCACAAGCCACCAAACAAACTGTAAAAACTAACCGCAACCGAGTTCTACTGACAGAAACTAAACTTTGGGTGGGAAAAGCACCCAAAGAGTCTAGCTTTCAAATGGTGTTTTATTCACTGAATGTTACAGGATTATCCTGTGTTTTATTCAAGTCCTTCTTCAGTCATTGCCTTTAAGTTCTGGTTCATGGCCGGAAAACTTCAAAAGCTTGTGGTGCCACCAGCATCTTTTAGGATTCATGTTGATGTCTGCAGACTGAAAATGCAAAATATTATTGCAGTCAAAAAAACATTTCCCTTTTCTTTCAGTATGAGATCATAATTCCAGTACAGAAGTGAATGGTTTAAAAGCATAGACTATATAAAATATGGACATAGCAGAAACATAATGCAGAATTTTCAAAACTTAAACGAGTGAGTTATAAAATAATTCACCCCACTCAGAGTTGTCATGGAAGGGGAAATCAGCTTTTGAGAGTAGAGGCATCGTTTGAACCAGGCTGTACACAAGTTTATTTCGATTGTGAAATCAGACATTTTAACATGAGAGTCAATCTAACTTGTGCATCTAACCCTTCTGCAGCCTGCCTCACGCGGCCAGTCAAGGAATTGCAGTTTTTGGTACTTCCGCATAGGTTTCACAGCTCTGGACCGGAGCTTGCCGCTTGTTTAAAAGTAGCAGGAAGGTGGAAAACACATACTAACATTAGAAGCACTCCATATCGGGGTCATCCCTATGTTTCCTGTTTTTCCCAAAAAGGGTCCTATGTTCCCCTGTAGCAATACATACCAGGAAATATAGGACCCTTTTCCAGAAAAAGGGTCCTATGTTCCCCGCAATCTATCAGTCTTTACGGTAGACTCTCAGCATGGCCAGCAGGCCTACTGTCGCATGGCCCACCTTAACTCAAGCAGCACAAAACTTAAATTTGCACAGCAGCTACTTTCTGGTTACTTTGCAGTTAATTTTTTTTGCTTTTTAAATGTAAGATTACTCATGTTTGTATATTCCCACCCCTAATCATATTGTCCTGCATCGATGCTTAGCTTTTCCCTTTTAGGGTTAGGGTTAGGGTTAGGTTATTTACATATGTGCGTCAGGCCAGCTGACAGTCTTGCCTGGGCCCAGGACGAGATTATTTTAGATGGGCCCCCCCGCGCCCAGATCTCTCCTTTTCTCTTGTTGTTCCTCTCCTCTCCTCTCCTCTTTCTTTATAAGCCATGACTAAATGTGCAGCTATTTACCCTGCAGATTATGAGTGTATATTTTGAAATAAGGGGCTTATTCCCATCTTTCAAGTATAATATCCCTGATTTACAAAAAGCTTTTTTGCAGATAGCCTATTTGTGCAATGAGCTGTATGTATCTATTTTATTCTTTAAAATAAATTAAATATTAATTAAAACATTGCAAGCAAAAACATTCTCTCCTGTTCCTCTCCTCTGCTCTTCCTCTCCTCTCCTTTCCTCTCCTCACATCTCTCTTTGACAAGAGACAATAATGGTTAAGATTAACAAACTACACATGCGCTGTTGCTAAATACACTCTTCATATGTATTGGAACTCTGACACTAGCAGGAAAATAACTGACTAAATAAATAAACTATAAATGACTCTCTCTCTCTCTCACCGGTAGCCTGTCCCTCCTCTCCGGGGCGGGCCCCTCCCGCATCACTCTCTCTGTCACCTGACAGCTGCTGGATCTCTCCCCTCTCTGACAGAAACAAAGTTTGGTAGCTCCGTCAGAGAGGATGAGACAAAGATAACGTGTTGTGTCAGGCTTTCATACAAGCTAATGGACGTCAACATTAGAGCGAGCTTGTTAGGTTACGTTACAAGGCTGTAAACATTGGCTGCGCTGTTTCTTACCTTGCTCTACGTTCACTTTACTAGTCCCAGCTTCACCGTCACCACCTTTTTTTTTTAAATATTTGTTCATAAAATAAGGCCCCCATTTTCTTCTTCTCATCTTCTCTTTTCTTTCCGTTTCTGAGCACCGAACTTGTGTTTACCGGACATTTTGAGCGAACTTCAAATCAAAAGGCAACATCAAAGTTTGATCAGTGGCCAAACCATTTTTGTGTTGGGGGTGGGGGGGTTCTTGACCACTAGTTCAAGGACAATTAGGAAGAAAATAAGTAAAAAGCTTTTAACTCAAATACATATTACATTTTTTTTCCACAAATAGGCCTATTTCATTTTATTTTTTTAATCATTCCATAATTTAATGAGGGCCCAGTTCTGGGCCCCCCCCTACCCTGGGCCCGGGACAGCAGACACACAGGCCTATTTGCCATGGAATTTGGCAGTAATGTCGGAAAAACTAACAGACAATCCTTTTTGGGAAAAGCGGGGAAAAAGGGTCCTATGTTGCCCAGTCTCATACAAAGAGGGGAACATAGGACCCGGGGAACATAGACATGCTAATTGGAAACAACTGATTTTTTTTTATGTATTTTGCACAGAGTTTGGTTTGGATCATTTGTGTTGTGTATCAGTAGAAGCCAGAGTTACATAGTATTGGTTTTCTGGGATGTCTTGTTTAATTTCAAACCTTCACTAACATGTCCAAGAAGAGACTGTCATGTTTCTTCCCATTAATGAGTGTGGATACTATGAAAAGTTCTCATTTGCTACTTCAGCATTCCCAGCCCACCTTCACCCTTTGGGCAATCAGTGTCACTTTTTAAATCTCTGAGACGCATCATTACTCCAAGTTCCTCCCAACCTTATCACTATGGTCATCACTATGGTGATGAAATAAACAAAAAAAATACAACCACACCACTTTGTTTTCTACAAATAAGAGTGCCAGCCATTCCATTAGCTGCAGCCGCAGTATAATTAAATGCCTGGTGACAGCCATTTAACAGCGATGACCTGGGGTCTTGATGCCTTAAGTGGCGGAGCAGAGGTGTGGCGGCGGCTCATAGCAGTTCGTGGCAGGTCGTAACAGGTATTGGTTTGATGCTAATTGGGGCGGCATTGCAGCGGGCAAATAAGGCAGTGCTAATTGGCGGTCAGGGACACATTTCAAGGACATCTCAAACAGAGGCATCTGCTGCACTCATGAGCAATTGCAAACAAACACACACACATGCACAAGCCCTAGACAAAC
This sequence comes from Centropristis striata, assembly GCF_030273125.1. Classification (NCBI taxonomy): domain Eukaryota; kingdom Metazoa; phylum Chordata; class Actinopteri; order Perciformes; family Serranidae; genus Centropristis; species Centropristis striata. The sequence goes on from NC_081519.1 coordinate 29,668,900, forward strand.
AGTGGCATCTGTGCTTCTCAGCGGCAGTCCGAGGCTGAGCAGAATGCCTGGTTGTTTTCTGCAGAGAGCTACACTATCTTTCTGAAGAGAATCCACATCCACCATGCCTTTGACGTCGACTTCATATAGGTATCTGAGTCCCCACGTACCTGTTTGCATCACTCCAGTCCTGAATGCCACAGATGAGTCACTGTCGGTGAAAGCGAAAGTTGCAGACATGGGAAGGGCAAAGTCATCAGGCCAGAAACCCAGCAGGATGGAGAAACACAAAAGCATCCATCTCTACTCCAGGCTGCTAAGAGCAGGATTAGGCCTTCTTACCACAGAACAATAGGCGGACTGTTGGGCTGATAACGTAATGTTAATCACTAATGCTTTTCTCCCCTTCATCTGTTGGCACAGGCTTCATGCTTGCTGTTAACTGTTTGAGAAACACAAGCAATGTCCATGCCATCACCCCATGATGTGGAATTCTAACAGATGGCAAAGCCATAAGGCTCCAGAGGGTCATTGATTTCTGTATTTCTTCATTAAAAGGCCAGGAACTGAAAGACAGGTGCATTGTACATTCATCAATCGAAGGCAAATTTCCACCATGGTGGATAATAATGATTTATTGTATTGTATTGTAATTTATTCAATACATTCAATCAAGCCTAAAGATATTTTAGCTACATACAGCAGGTAACCATTTTACATTTGCTTCGTGTAACAGTAGGAATGTTTCACACGTCTTGCTCACTACTGAAAGCAAAAGAAGAAAGAAAATTGTAATTGTTTTTCATTCTTTCTTACATTCATTTTCAGATAAATAGATTCCTGTGAGCAAAAGATATATGGGCACTCTTTAACTTGCAATATAAGAGTTCAATAATTTCTAATTTTGTGTTATCACAAAAATTAAGCTGAAAATCCTGCCGAAGACCATAGCTGTAGTACCCCAGTATGTGGTGCTGTAGTCGCATATAGAAAATTTTATCACAACATATTAAAGTTGGGTTCCACTTCCAACCTGGCCTGACATTCTATTAAATACAACTGGTTTGATGGTAGGACGCTGGTTAAGGAATCATGATGGCCTAAACTTTGACTATAAAACTCAACTGACATGTTAAAAGGAAGCAGCTGGCAACTCCATGGTGGAGGAATCTTTCTGCACCCACAGTGGGTGTGCAGGGCCTTCAGGGTAGAGTAGCTAGAAAGTGCAATCCAGAAAGAAATTTTGACTTTGTTAAAATTGTTGCTTAAAACTATTTAAATATCTGTGCTCTGAAAGTGGGCAGTGGTGTATCCTGATGACATAAACCACATCAACCTGTGGTGACGCATGTTAAAATCCTGCAGATCTTCAGGCTTTTGTTGAAAAGAACAAGTGCTTCAAATTCAATCCCAAGTATTTGTCAGTCTTTACATTTTCTGATCCAACTCCATAGACAATAATTGTTAGTGCCTTCCAAAACCATTACACATTCGCTTTTGAAAAATATATTTTTTTTTTCCCGATCTCACACCACTAGAGTTGAGGGTTAAACTAGGTTTACGCTAAAAAATGTCATGGTTAGGTTGAGGGAAACGTCATGGTTTGAGTTAAAATTACTTCCTTCAATGTCATGTTTACTGTAAAGTCCAAGTGAAACAGAAGTTAAGAGTCTCATAAGCTTGTGTACTGTGATGTTTTCCCCAGGAAAACAGTATAAATAAGTGGTATAGACACCAAAGTTATTAAAGTTAACGAAAACTAACGAAATAACGAAAACTAGAATTGAAAAAAAAAATTCCCTAACTGAAATAAAAATAAAAACAAAAATTAAAAAAAAATTTAACTAACTGAAACTGTATTTTGTGGTTACAAAACTACCTAAAACTAACTAAAATTATAGTGAAAATGTCCTTCGTTTTCGTCTTTATCAACTTTTTTCATATGTAAACCTTTTTGGTTGATATGAAATCTATTTCATCTATCTGGTTTTATGACTTAACAAACTTATTGGGGCTGAAATGGATCAGACAAAGGAAATAAAGGAAACATTTATTGTGACTTTATTGAATCTCACACCCAACAAATTCCCCATTACAAAAAAATAAAACTAACACTAAAACTAATAAAAACTAAACTAAAACTAAGCATTTTCCAAAAAATAAAAACTAGCAAACTCACTCTAAAATCTCATCAAAACTACCTGAATTTGAAAACAAAAATTGACAATGAGATCAAAACTAAAACTAATAAAAAATCCAAAACTATCATAAAATTGATAGACACGCAGACAAATGGTGCGCCAAGGCTCCACAGCGGTTCTCTTGTTGGCAGAAGTCAGCAAGTGAGCTGAGTGAAAATAAGCAATGTCTACACATTGTTCACGTTGTTACTTTAAAATAAGTTTTTCGTACTTTGCAAGGTGTTTGAGTTTTTGTGGAAAGATTTTGTCACTGCCATAGTATCATAACCATTGTCACTGCAGATGCGAGCTCTAATCTAATAAATCTAAAGCTCTATACCGCAGATTGATTGACGGATGGACGCTGTGATATTATTGGTTGATAATAGCTTATGTTAGGACCTCATAATTTACATTCGTTTTAAAATATGCCTGGATTTTGATATGAAAATATCTCATATTTATGCTATACATTGTTAAGGTGATCTCTCTATGTGATCTAAATAAATAGTATATATTTTTTGTATATTTCATATCACCTTTAATAACTAAAGTCAGATGGACTCTAGCTCTAAAGCATTATAGTGCTTCTTTCTGATTTGCTCTTGACACTCACTTGAACTTGGGAGAACAGTCTCTTTGATACACTGCAAAAAAGGTGTGTCTTAAAACAAGATAAAAACACTAAATCTGAGGGAAATGATCTTGCTGCATGGACATATAATTTCACTTGACAAGATTTCTTAAATTTAGATTATTAAATCTAGAAATAAGCATGTTGAATGCTTAAAATAAGAAATTACCTCTTAAAACAAGACAAATTATCTAACACTTCTAAATCTAAAGTGTTTTTTTATCTTGGTAAGAAACAAATAATTGTCAGTGCACTCTGCTCGGGCCAGTTCATCGCTGCTTGCAGCTTTAATTTATCTTGTTTTAAGAGTTAATTTCTTATTTTAAGTGTTAGATTTAATAATCTTAATTTAAGAAATCTTGTCAAGGTAAATTATCTGTCCATGCAGCAAGATAATTTCCCTCAGATTTAGTGTTTTTATCTGGTTTTTAGACACACCTTTTTTTGCAGTGCAGAATGAATCCCATATTCAGTATGGGAAAAATGAATGTGTTTTCTGAATACTGAAGCATGTAATCAAAATTTCGTATGAAACTGAATTTAGATTATTAAATCTAGAAATAAGCATGCTGAACGCTTAAAATAAGAAATTAACTCTTAACACAAGATTTAGTGATTTTATCTTGTTTTTAGACACCCCTTTTGCAGTGTGCACATGATGCAATGATGATGTGTTTTCCTAAAAACAAAGGACATTACCAATATCAAGGAAGGACTGTAGTACTGAGAATCGGACAGTGTTTTATGGGAGAAACAATGCATAACAATAGAAATGATATGGAGTCCAAGAAGTCCAAACTTTAGTTGAACTCTGCATGCAGTGAATACGATTACATTAGTGGTCTGTGGACTTCAGTGGTCTGACAGTTGAACTTGTACTCTGTGTGGTAGTTGCAGGTCAGAAAGGTCTTGCAACTCTGCGTGTCTGAATGGGACCATTGCATGACTGATTTCCCAGTCTGAAAAAGTGTGTGTGCTCACCAACTGGTCAAGTTACTCCAGTCTCTTCTCCTCTCTGACTGCACGCCTCACTGGCCTAACACTGTCTGGAGCTCCTCCTGTGTGTGTGTGTGTGTGTGTGTGTGTGTGTGTGTGTCTTTGTCTGTGTGAGTGTGTTAGAGAGAGAGTGAGTGAGAGAGAGACAGAGAGAGAGAGAGAGAGAGAGTGTGTGTGTGTGTGTGTGTGTGTGTGCTTTATAGAGAGAGAGACAGAGAGAAAGACAGCCAGCCCCTGGGAAGTAGGATGGTGTGATAACACTCAGAAATGATAGCTTAGCCCTGGAGAGCACTTGACACGCAATATCTCCTTCCTCAGATCGACACATACACACAAACACACACACACACACACAGCTGTCACAGTGAAGGGTAAACAAGCAGCGCCAAGGGCTCTGAGAGCAGGCAGGGAAAGGAGACTCGGCCTCATCTGTATGTGTGTGTGCCAGTATGGGTGCGTGGGTGGGAGTGGCGTCTGTGTGTATGTCTGTGTGAAACATAAGTAAAGTGGACCAAATTGAGTATATTGCCACTCAAACAATAGACAGTGTGAGACCAGAGAGAAAAAAGCACACAGTCAACGTGGACATGCAGCTTCTAGATCTCATCTCACCTCCTGTCTGAGTTTTCCCAATTCCCCTCCCACCTTTCACCAGCAGACAGTGTGATGGAACATAAAAATGTCAGACATATAGGCACATCAGGTGTGGCTATATGTGGAATTCTCAAAACTTTTGTCTTTTGTTCTGAAATGTTCTCTATTATCATCATAAAGCCTGGTGCGCAGGTATAACAATAAATTAGCAGGGTATCAGTAAATAGATCATTGCAAAAAAAATCAATTTTCCCACCATGATAGCATTACATGAAGGAGGCACAAGAATTATCCAATTAGCTCATTGGCAGAATTTTTTCTTGTGTGAAGAAAAGTAACTGATCACTAAACCATACGTGTCAATTTTTGGATTTGAAAATAAGGGAAATTTTCCAACGCCCAACGCGAGCAGTCCCACCACCCCACCCTCCAGTACCCCTTACATTTTAAGACAGGTGTACAAGAAAGCTAAAATCACCACTTGTCAACCACTTAGAAACTACAATTGGCTTTATGCACAGCTGCACTACTTCCTGAACTCCGGCCAGCTCCTTTGTTTCCTGTCTGACATTATTAGAAAAACTGATTAATCCAGGTGTGTCTGACCTCAGCTGTCACAGCAACAATAATCAGACACACCTGGATTAATCAGTTAGTCAGAACCCTATGGGTGACGTCACAGTGACTACGTCCATTATTTATTCATGCGATATTTTTTGGGCATTTTATAGCTTTATTGATAGAGAAATATTCAGAGAGAAAGGGGAAGACAGAGGGAAAATGCTCTGAGCCAGATCCAGAACCGGGCAGCCCGCTCACAAGGACTGAGCCTCTATTTATCGACATCACACACTAACCTTGCAACAGCTGCCACCTACTACCTGCAGTTATCACGAGGCTAGTGACAGAGCTCAGATTTGGAATGTTTTTTTGTTGTTTTTTTACGCCGCCTGGGCCCGGCAAAAATCTTTGACTGTATATAATTAGGCTCAAATACGGGAGATTTGCTGGAAAATACTAATAAGGGAGGATGGCGGGAAAGAAGGGTAAAATACGGGACTTCCCTGGCCAAAACGGGATACTTGACAGGTATGCACTGAACATGGAATAAAGTGACCAACTAAAGGAAGTGGTTATTTGTGGTTTGAACCCATTCTTTCTAGGTGTTGTTGCACTGCAACATATATATTGTCTACTGTAATCAGTAAGAAACCTCTCCACAGATGTATTGAGAATCAGTACAATTGGTATAAAGTACCTGCATACCCTGTCATTGTAGTCCTTAGTGACTGTGTGTGTGTGTGTGTGTGTTCTTGTACTTCCTACATAGTGAGGACCGGAACACATTTTTAACCAACAGAGTGAGGACATTTTTGCAAAGTGTGGACATTTCGGCCGGTCCTCATTTCTTTAAAGGCTTTTTTGGGATTTCAGGCTTTGTTTTAAGGGTTAAGGTTACAATCAGGTTAATGTTAGGGTTGGGTATTTAGTTTTGATGATGAAGGTTAGGTTAAGGGGCTAGGGAACAAAGTTATTATAGTTAACGAAAACGAAACGACATAACTAAAACTAGAATTTAAAAAAACATTTTCATTAACTGAAATAAAAATAAAAATGAGAGTTTAAAAAAAATGATAATTAACTGAAACTGTATTGTGTGGTTATAAAACTAACTAAGATAAGACAAAGGAAATAAAGGCTAAATTTACTGTGACCTCTTTTAATCTCCCACCAAACAAATACCCCATTACAAAAAACTAAAACTAATAAAAACTAAACTAAAACTAAAGCATTTTAAAAAATGAATACTGATTGAAAACTAGCAAACTCACTCTAAAAACTCAAAAAAATTAAAACTAACTGAATTTGAAAACAAAAATTCACAACGAAATTTAAACTAAAACTAATGAAAATTCTAAACTATTATGACCTTGCTAGGCAATTCACTATTCCAATGAGGGCCCTCACAAAGATAGAAGTACAAGAATGTGTGTGTGTGTGTGTGTGTGTGTGTGTGTGTGTCATACTACTAATAATTGATCAGTGGCATCACTGTTGTTCGGGTTGTTGATCAGCATTTCCATTAGAGAACTGAGAGAAGAACGATGCTGCAGCTGCTCTCTGCCAGCCGCCTTGTTGTTTTTTACTGAATCAAACTCTGGGCAGACTGGGAGCTTATACGACTCCCAGCTGAGGACATTCATGCCTGAAATGCTTAAAAACTAAGCTTTCTAATAATGCTCTGAGTTGGAGAAATCCCATTGCTTCCAAAATGAGCATTTGAGATTGTGCCCTTGTAAGACTTTACATCCCCAGAGAGAAAATGCACATTTTTTATTTGTTTTTTACACAAAATGTTGGTGAAATCATATTCAACTGGACTGTAAAGCAAAATGTGAACAGATTAATGTTAGGTCCAATGCCCCGGAAGATATCGAATTAATAATGACTGACTTTTTGCTGAAATTATTATTGCTGAGTTTTATTTTGTAAATGTTGGAGAAATTTGTGTTCAACTTAAGCATTAATGGACAATGAGAATCACATGTAACTCTGAATATGGTTGGGGCGTCCTGGTGGCTCACACTGGTAGAGCGTTTACCATTAAGGCTGAGTCCTTGATGCGGCGGAGCCAGGTTCGAATCCGGCCTGGGCTCCCTTTGCCGCATGTCTTCCCCTCTGTCACCCCCTTTCTATCTATCACTTTCAATAAAAGCAAAAAATGCCAAAAAAATAATCTTAAAAAAAAACTCTTAGTATGGTTGACATCCAGGCACCTGACACACCTTCTGGTTGCTAAGCTGATCTTTGAGTGCATCATCACCAAAAGGATGACAGCACTAGTCATTTGTTCAAAGGATTAAAATTACCTAACTTTACAGTTTCCTCCCAGTCAACCATTTGTATAATGATGATTGTCTCTCAGTAGCAAACCCTGCTGTGTTTGCCCTGTCTACTGCCAACAGCAACTCTTGGTTGGAGATCTTTCCAAGGCAGCAACAACCAGACCTGAAAAGTTAACCCTTATGCCCTCCTCAAATGTACGACCCTCTGGTGACTCTCATGGCCAGAAAAGGCCACACACACTAAAACTACTATTAAATCACCATACGTCAATATTATTTTCAGATTTTGTTTTTAATAAATCTCTTAAAAAACTTCAGACTGGTTGAAAACTACCAAACATTAAATCATTTTCAGAATTTTAACCCTTTATATGCCAGTTTATATATTTGAATTTTTCCATGAATTTTTCTAGCCTGGGTATACCCAGACTGCCTTGCGCGCTTGAATTTCATTTCGAACATCCAGGCAGTCTGGAAACCAGAGAGGTTTCTTAGCCCTGTTTTAGGGATCCAATCACAGAACGGGGAGGGACGGCAAGACGATGACGCGTACTACTCGGCAGATGGAAGCTTGTAGTTTTCTTACGGATCCAACATGGCTGCAGCAGACGCAAAACTCTCTTTAGCTGTAAATTGTGTTCACCGGCGTTACAGTAGCGGGGCTATTAGCGGCGATATTAGCCCCGCTACCGTAACGCCAGTGATCTCGCTACGAGCCGGGGGACAGCGGAGCCGCCGAGAGACCCGCAGCAGCTTGTTTATTGCCCATAAAATCAGTGGATGTGTGTGGCTGAATGACATGAGGGGGAATAAGGCGTTAAAATAAATAATCTTGCAGAAAGCGAGAACTGGAGAAGCAAAGCAGCAAGCAACACTCTCTCACAGACACACACACAACAAACATCAATTTCTGTCGCTCTACATACGTCATCTGGTATAACTGATACGATTGGCTAAGAGCTACCTACAGACGCTTTTGATAGACATTCATAGCGCCCAATAAACGGCTCCGGAGGATCGTAAACCACACCTCCTCTACGGAGAAATGAATGGCTGGTTTCTAGACTAATCTCATTTGTGATTATTCTGGTGTTAGCCAGGCTAGATTTCTTCCCAAAAAACACAAAAAAATCAAATACATAGTAGGGAGCTGGGCTTTTGGTGGTGATTAGATTCTTGGATAGTTGTTTAAGAGATCTATGAAAAAAAATCTGAAAAAAAAAATATTGATGTATTTTGATTTAATAGCAGTTGTTGTGTGCCTGGCCTTTTTAGTATAAAGGACATGTAAGGGTTATCGGCAATGGATTTCGAAAAATGTACTAAAAAGAAAAGTTCCTGCAAAAATTCATGCCTCAAGCTGTAACACAGCCAAAATAATCAACAAATGAAAAAGAAAAAAAATTCCCAAGGAGGGCATAAGGGTTAAGTCAATGAAAAGGTTCCTTAAACCTGCATTATTTGCAAAGGCCAGCAGGGGGACTCCACATATTGCAGAAAGAAGTCTGATTGTATCGAAACATATTAGAACATGACCTTATTTTCCTCTTGATTTATTTCCATAGTAAACATTTTCCTCATGAACTTGTAGTTCCAATATCTAGTTTCAAGTCTTGTTCAGCATCCAGTTGCACTAAAAGACTCTTAAGAGATTCAGATGTATATTTTTAAATATGGATGCACCTTGCTAACTAAGCTAGCTTACCAGCACTACCATTAGCTGATAAATAAGCACCCTCCTCCCAAGCCTCACTCTCTCCTCCAAATATGGAAACTTTCGGCTCCAAAAACAAGACGGTGACGACCAAAAACTCTACGTCACATGGCTATACATCCACTTCTTTTATAGAGTCTATGATCTTTCCTCATCTTACTAACCATGATCACAATCACTCAAAAATGTTAATATGATTCAGTTTTATATCAGTAATATAGTCATTTGGAAAAGAAACTGATAAACAACATTTTGGCAGCAAAGTTGGGTATGTTGATATTCAAGTTTGTGTATTATTAAACTTAAATTACATGTAATGAAGATTTACACTTGCATTAAAAGTTACTGTGCAGCTAATAAAGGAAGCTGAAAATGTTAGGGTTAAAGATGGGAAATATATGTCACTGTGTCAAAGGTACATTTCTTATTTGAGTGTTTTGCAGAGGACAGAACGCCTCAGGTAGAAATAAAAACATATAGTCTAACATTTTACAAGCATCTCTTTGCATTTGTCCAATTATTCTTCACCAAGGACAAGTGCTACTCTGAAAGCAAAGAGCACAAAAAATGTACACAGACAGTGAAAAACACAGAGTCATACGACTTCTGCAAGACGTGCCAGAGAACCAATGTTCAAAAATGGATTGTAGCAAGAACTGAAACTGCAAGAGCATTGTCAGCCTCGGGCACTTTAGAGTCCTCTCTCAGGTACACAAATACACCAGATGCTCGAGATTTTATAGAAGAATATGAAAGAATCATGTGAGAAGCAAACAACCCAACACTTGGATGCAAGCCACACACAGAATAATAAGTCTTACAAAGTTGAGGAACAAGGTTACAGCAGTAATGAAGTACTTAACAAATTGACAGAATATTGAAAAAGCGAGAAAACTTTTGTGCTCAAAAAACAAACATAAATTAAATTCAAACAACAATGAAAACAGTAGAGAAATTAGAATTTTCTATCTGGACCTGTAAATTACATTTGGTTTACACAATCCAGTGACCTGCAATCAATCTCCTTGAAGTAAAAAGTTAGTTAACCCTTTGATGCACAACATGGGTCTAAAGTGACCCGAATATGTTTTTATATTCTATATATTTGCAATAAATAATTACATCATTCAGTATCGCAGGTTTTCCTCAAATAACCTGTTTTTGATCATCAAACATACTATTTTTTTGTTTTCATTTCTTACTTTTTGAATAAAACCCCCTTTTTTTTTTATCACTACGCTTCTAATGCACAAGGTAATTTTTGACCCATGTTGTGCATCAGAAGGTGTTTTATATGTTGTCACCAATTTAAAACCTGACAAAGAAGACACAAATATTAACTATCCTATTTTGTTAAATTGGTGTTTTTCCAATGGAAATTATTATTTGGTGGCTCTAATAAGTCTCAAATGTTAAAATGTGTGATTTTCCAATGCAATCTGGTGGTTCTAAGAACTCCTTGCGAAACAAGAGTGTAAAGTCAATTGTTGTTCTTCTTTTAAAATAAACTTTTGTTCTAAACTATTTAAAACGCCGTCTACAGCTAGATCAAAAGAGAGCTTCGCGTTAGCTGCAGCCATGTTGGATCCGTAAGAAAACTACAAGACTACAAGCTTCCATCTGCCGAGTAGTACGCGTCATCGTCTTGCCGTCCCTCCCCGCTCTGTGATTGGATCCCTAAAACAGGGCTAAGAAACCTCCGTAGTTTCCAGACCCTTTCGCAGTTCGAAATGAAATCAAGCGCGCAAGGCAGTCTGGGTATACCCAGGCTAGATAAATTCATTAATATGATTAAAAGTCTTTACGGCAATCCTTCAGCCAGAGTGTGTGTTGGGGAAGGTATGTCATAGTTGTTACATAAGACGGGGCACAAGAAAAGGTAGACCTTCTGTCCCCTCTACTTTTTACATTATCTATAGAACCTCTGGCACACATGGTTCAAAATTCTCCCATAATCTCTCCAATTACAACTGGTTCAACGTCACATTCAATATCACTTTATGCTGATGACATCTCGGTCTATTTGGCAAATTTCCAGCAAACACTTCCACGCGAGTTACCCCTGGATTCCACTGGATGCGTAATGGCTGCAGATCCGTCGTCGGAGCCGTTACGCACCCATTATAATCAATGTGTGAGATTCCACCGACTGCAGATCCGCTGCGTAATGAGTCCGACGACGCATGGCCATCCGACAGCCCTCGCAACACTTGCGCGGAGCTTCTATTTTTGTCGGACGACGGAGCACGGCGCATAAATTCAGCACAGAGCAGATCGTTCGGGACAGGAAGTCGTGCACAGACACAAAATAAAACATCCGGTATATTTTCAAAATAAAATACCTGAGGTTCACGGCAGCTCGTATTTCACAATGTGAAGACGTCATGATGGGCGGGGTCAGACCTGAAGTCAACAGGTTAGAGGTTTTCACTTGTCTATTCACACCGCTCACTCCGGTGCTTGTTGTAAACAAACAGAGATCGCTAAGTGAACACCTCCTGCAGCAACAGCACATACACACTGTACTGCTACAGAGCTAACTGTAGCTAACTGCCGCTAACGAGGTCGGCCGGCTCTTGTTAACAAGCCGGCCGACCTTGTTAGCGCTCGTTAGGACGGAGTCGCTGGATTTGTCTCCAGTCATTAATGAGGAGATGTTGATTCTCTTCCATTTATATCAATTGATTACACTTGAATTTGCGAGATCTCGTGCGTCCTCGGGACTCCGCTGTATGCAACAGCTCTGACACAGACGGATCCGGTGTGTGTTGACGGACTGCGGAGATACGCAGCCGTTGCGGACGGACCCCTGTCGGAGTCGTTACGCATCCAGTGGAATCCCGGGGTTAACAGTAGTAGAGCAATTTGGATATATTTCAGGGTATAAGGTTAACCATTCCAGATCTGCCCTTATGCTCATCAATACGGATCAAAACAAAGTATCTCTACCAGTCCAGGGGCCTGTTGCACAAAACTAGGATAAGGGATTAAGCCGGGATATGTTGGTTATCCTGGCTCAACTTATCCGTGATCCGGTTGCACAAAAGCAGGATAGGAGGCAGTAGGATATGTTATGGTATAAGTTACCATGGAGATTTAGTCTGTGGAGCAAACCTGCCCCAGACCAGGCTATGTTCCAGGATCTATTTAATCTTATCCCTTATCTCAGTCAGCAGTCACCACAAACGGAAACCAATAGTTATTTCACTGTCCTTTACACATTGTTATCACATAGAACTAGACCCACTGTCATTATTTAAACGTTTGTGATCATTCATTTCAATCATTTTGGATAATTAATTATTTTAGATGATGTTGCAATCATTAGATAATTTACAGTTTCCCATAGACTATAAGGCTATATATAAAATGACAGATTACTAATTTAACTTGTTTTAGAGGAGAGTTGTTAAAATGAGGGCCGTGGAGCTTTTTGTGGAATTGTACTTCAGAATAGGTTTCACCAACAAGGAGATACTTAATCTTTTGGCACATCAGCCAGCATCACATTGTCAGAAGTATAAGGACTTTTGGGTGTCCCGGTGGCTCACACTGGCAGAACGTTACCATTAAGGCTGAGTCCTTGCTGTGGCGGAGCCGGGTTCGAATCCAGCCACTGCTCCCTTTGCCGCATGTCCTCCCCTCTGTCACCCCCTTTTTATCTGTCACTTTCAATAAAGCATGAAAAATACCCAAAAAATTATCTTAAAAAAAGAAGTACCAGGACTTTAAAAAGATGCAAGACAATACATCTTTTCCGCAGAAAGAATCAGTCTCATAAATTTATGACTTTTGTTGTCTTCCTCAATGTGGCCCTAAAACTCGGTCGTATAAAATACACATCCCATATAAATAAATATATACACAAAGTGTAACATTATGTTCCTTTATTGAATAAGGATAAATCAAAACAGGTAAACCATCGGCTCCTTTCAAAACTGAAGTCACAGTGACTCTTCAAGATAGAAAGCACAAAATCAAAGTATATTATACAACACAAGGATAAATACACATTCAAAGGTCTGAATATAATACACCCTGCATGTCTGCACACTGAAATAAATGCAGGACAAATCCATACACATCGAATGAACAGACGAATGATGCAGTAGCCTCCCTGCTAGCTTGTGTACACACAGTATACAGCACAATCATCATAAGAGGCCACATCAATTAAAAAAAACACACACACACAAATTCCTCTGCCACTGCAGGACATATTTAACTTAAATTTAAAGCATGCATATTAACTAAAATAATTTCACACATATTGGTCCCTCACTGGCGTCATCAGGGAAGATTGCAGGATTGTCCCAGTCCATGGCTGGGGGCCCTCTGGGGGCCCTCTCCTTCCTCAGGCAGGCCACATTGTGGAGGACAGTGAAGACACTGAAAGCGTGCCTTCAGGAGGCCAAAGGTCATCTCAACTCTGGGCCTGGTCCTGGCATGGGCATGGTTGTAGGCCTGCTGTGCGTCCTGGGGGTCTGTGAATGGTGTCAGGAGAAAAGGCTGGCAGGCAGACCCCCTGTCTCCCAGCAACACACCAGAGAATTCACCTGTCAACACAAAATCTCATCATTACAACCTCAAACAGAGTGACATTCTTGACACAGCCATGATGTAAAAAGTGGTTATTAATGGTTGTGTGGCTCACCTTGTGATAGAGATTTCAGAGGTCCCAAAGACTCTGGAGTCATGGACTGAGGCCATTTTGCCTGGCTCAGTCCATGTCTGTTGATCAGACAGTCAGCATTGCAGACCATCTGAAATCATAAGATGAGGACGATTAAACCAGTCAATGCACATCACAAGCAATGAACAGTGTTCATCAATTGACAATATCAAAAAGTTATGTTCACCTGAACATTAATGCTGTGAAATGATTTCCTATTCACAAAATCCACCTCATGGGCCCCTGGGGGGATTTTATGCTGAGGTGTGTGCAGTCCAGTGCACCAGTGACATTGGGGAATCCTGTAACACAAAGTAATGAGTATCCTACTATGACTGGTAACAGTTGTCCTGTAATTTGTAGATTTTCTCACCTGCAATCCTATAGAACTCCTCTTTGATGTCACAGAGTCTTCTGTGGCCAGGGAAGGACACTGTAATAAATTATTCTGTAGTCATTTCATTTTACTTAATATATTTGATCAAGTGTATTAAATATAAATGTGTCCTTGATTTTGAGGCAGTTGTTTAAGTAACTTTAATATAAAAATGTTTGAGATAGAATCTACTTATTTTGATCACATTAAATATAATCTTTATGTGGATGTAATTCTAAATCAAGAGAATTTTGAATGAATTCAACACAATAGAATTAGTCCATTTTAATTGACAGGAACTTCCTGTTAAGTTATTAACTCAACTTGTCAAATGTAGTTAGATTTAATTAATAATACTGCGTGCAATTTGTTACCTCAATTTTATTGAGTAGCTATTGTTTATCTTTTTTTTTTTTTTTTACAGATGAAGACACATACACCCTAAATATAAGAAAAGAGAAAATGTATCTATTCCAAAAGGAAGTAAGTGACCGTGGGTCCTTTGAAAGGCGCTATATAAATTAAAGTTATTACTTTTATTAGCTCATCTATTTATCAAAGAATAATACAGTCTGGTGGAGTTATATTTACACAATTTCAGTCATATCTACAGTCCATTTCAATTAAAAATTCAACTCATTCATAATCAGAGTACAACTGCGTTTTTGGAAATGTGAATTAACTATTTGGATTGTAATTGTGAGGTTTCAGCGGAGCGGTGAGTGTGTAGTTGTGTTTACTTACACATTCAGACGGTCAGCAATACTTTGCCACGTGTTTTCTCTTTGCTTTATCACTGTGGCGGTGTTGCATTTATTTTTAATAGTGTCTTTCACCTCCTCGTATGCCTCCATCCGGATTTCTCCCTCCGACGGGGTAAAGTAAGCCGCTCTACTCGCCATGGTGAATCAGTGAATCTGTGATCGGTGGCGGGGTCTATCTGAGGGAGCCGCGAGCGCGCACTTATCCAGGATAGGTTTCACCTGGCTTGATGAATCCGTGTCTGCTCATCCTGGATTGGGCTTTGTGCAACCAACTGAGCCTGGACGCTGTTGTTTTGGATTCTTTGAGCCCGGCTCAGTCACTTATCCTGGATGTCTTAATCCTACTTTTGTGCAACGGGCCCCAGATTAATGTCAAAAAGGAGGTCCTATATTTTGTGTTAGAATAAATATTTCCCCTACCTTTGTGGCAAAATTAAATTACTCTACAATTTAAAAAAATAAATAGAGGAGAATATAAACAGATGGAAACATTTACCAAGCCCAGTACCTGCCTGTATTTCAGTCATCAAAATGAATATTTTACCTCATATTAACTTTGTAAGGTCAATGATCCCACTTGCACCCCCAACTGGATACTGAATATGGTATTATTGCTTATATGTGTCTATAGAATGTGTCACTCAATGTATATCGATATGTTTTTGGCAATAAAAAATTAATGGGGAAAAATTAAACCTTCAGCTTCAAAGCTATGTAATTCACTACAGCATGGCAGCACCTGGAAATTGGTATAATGTCAGGATGCACATCAGGGCTGGACTGGCCATCTGGCATACCGGGCAAATGCCCAGTGGGCTGGCAAGAATTTTTAGGCCGAACGACTTGAAAAAACAAAAAAACAAAAACTTTTTTTTTTTTTTTGGTTGACTGATTGACCATTGGCCAATAAAACAGGTAGAGGGAGGGCCGAAGGCCAAGGCCCGCTCCTCCTTGGCCTCTTCTGCTGTCAATCAGCCAGTCATGTCACGGCCCGGCAGTCTCATTGGCCAATGGTCAATAAAAATCAGGTAGAGGGAGGGCCGAGAGCCCTCCTCCTTGGGCCCATCGGCTGTCAATCAATCAGTCACGGCACAGCCAGAAAATAAAAATGTAAAAGAAATGCATAGAAGTAGCGGAGAAATTAAGAGAAAAACAAACGACAAGCCCTTCAGTCAGATGCTGCAAAATGCGTCAAACTAACTGAAATGTTTGGTGCTGCGGCAGCTGGAGCTGACGGACGCCAGGTGATGATGGAGGAATTAACCTTTAGGGAATTAGGAGAGAGAGGTAAGAAGCAATACATATTTCTCTGCCTGGCTCAAATATCATGAAGTCAGGTTAATAACTTTATTTTGTTAGCTTGCTAACTTTTTGAACAGTGTTGTTTGCTTGCTACATCATCAATGTATCGTGTATAGACCAGGCGGCAATCTCCGTGCCTGAGCATGGAAGCCACCAGGAAGTACATTAAGCCTGCAATTCACCGAAAATTCCAATAGGGGGTGCTAAGTTTGGCTGCAAAAGAAATCTGCCCATTCATTTCAGTGCTAAATTTGAAAACTTCTCACTTGATTTATTACCTCAGAAAAAATTTTCAGGGACAACATTATGGTCTCAATCGCTAGTAAAAAATCTTCTTCAAGACAATTTGATGTCAATAGTTCTAATAATGGCCCCATTTAGAAGAAAATAGAAGATAAAGAATCGTATGATTTGGGGCGTTTCTAGCTTTGATTGACAGGTCACTGACAAGGCGAGCCGTCACCAGGAGAGAAGCAGAGCGTATCCACGGCAACGTATCAATAAAGTTATATACAACGTTATATAGATAGAAAAGAGGACGTTTAGCGGTTTGGTCTCATAACTTTCACACTATATTTTCACTTAATGACAGTCTATTTGAACGTTTTGTTCAGTAAAATGTCTTGTTCAGTGTTTGGTTGGACTAACAGACACTCCAAGGAGTCGCTGCTCAGTTTTCTGAGGTAAGAAAGATACATTTTGTTTTTGTTTTTTTGCTAGCCAAAACTAACATCCCAGTTAATGCTCCAGTTAATGCTAACATGAATTAGCAGCGGCTTCTCTCAGTCGGGTTGCCGGTGTAGAGATGCGTGTAGTCAGTGTCGTCAGATCCCTCGCGCTCCGCCACAGTCCAATTATGGTCTGCTACGCGTATCGGAAACATGATGGCAACGCAAGATGGCGACGAGTGTAACGCTGAACTCGAGGCTTCCAACGGGCAGTCCACAAACCAATGGGTGACGTCACGGTGACTACGTCCATTATTTATATACAGTCTATGGTATAGACGGTGTCTTGTTTACAAACAGTAACAGGTGTGCGCGCAGCGAGGGGGCAAAAGCACAGGAAGAGAGGGAAGTTTCTGCTGCCTCTTCTATGTGGTTGGCACGTCTGAACTTTTAATGGATTTTAACAGTTATGGACTTTAACTTAATGACTTAATTGTTTGAAGTTCACTGACTGGCACAGCAACATGCTAGGCTAGCTGTTGTTACCAGTTTAACATTCTAGTGCCTCATTGTCATGATTTCATGTTGGTCAGTTCTGTTAGTGTTTGAAGCTAATTTGCTGTTGTCTGCTAGCTTGATCAGTTGTTGATAGATCTGGAGGTGATAAACAGACGAGCAGTTGGAAGTGAAAATTAGATATAAGTGTGACAGTGTTAAATGTGCTAGTAGGACATTTTTGTCTCTGCAGGCTAATTTGCTCACCTAAAGGGATCTTTTTAGATATGTAAACATTTGTTTCTTGAGCATTAGTAGAACACCATTTTAAAGTGAGCATGGAGTTTCCACTGTACTTTGACAGTACTGTGTGTTCTTTCATTTTTTCCTGCAGACCTATTATCTTGCTTTGTTGTGCTGCATGTTATTGCATTTATATTAAAAAGTGAAACGTATCCATTCTGACTTCCTGTGTTTTGACCATCTAGGATGAGGGCCATCTTATGTAGCCTAAATGTAGTGTAGTGTGGGGTTATATAGTTCAGATATCTACATGATTAGGAGAGCACTAAGATACTTGGTGAGTTATCAGTTGTGGTGGGCCGGTCGTGGCAAAAATGCCAGGGCTGATTTTTTGTCCCAGTCCAGCCCTGATGCACATATTCCCCTTAGGTATTCTCTTTGACAATAAAGGAAATCATTATGGCATCAAAATGGGTTATGGATGGAGAAAGTCAACAGGGAGAATATCACCTCCCACTTATCAGGGCATTACATAACTTGGAAACAATCACTACAGCAGCAACTTGCAATAAAGAAAATTAAAATTGGCTTGAATTGAAGCCAAACAGGAACATCTACACTGTCGGAGGAGACTGTCAAAACAAGTTTGCAGTCCCCAGTATTTGTGCTGCAAAGATTCACTGTTGCTCTGCTGCACCAGTCACCCATTCCTGTGCTGCAACAATCTGTAGTTGTTGAGCTGCAGCAGATCTCCAGTTCCACAGCTTCAGCAGTCGCCAGTTTCTGTGCTGCAGCACTATGTTGTTCCTGACCAGGAGCCATCAGTTCATGTGCTGCAGAAATCTGATTTTCCTGAGCTGCAGCGGTTCCCGTTCCTGCTTCAGCAGTCTCTTGCCTGGTTTAAAGATGAACTTAAAATTGGCTTGAATTGAATCAGAATCTGGAAACTGTCAAAACAAGTTAAAAGAGATTGAATAGAAACAGGAAGTGATGATGTTGTCATACAATGACTCGAGGAAAAGCGACAAGGATAAAGTCTCCACAAGGTTATACTGAAATAAACTATTTTGCAGCTGTAGAAAGAGAGACAGAGCTAGCTTACAGGCTGTTGGTGAAGCAGATCAAGTTGACTAGCATTTCATGTCAGCCAACTGCTGGTGAAGGTTGGCCAGGACAGCCTCTAAGACGCACACAGTATTTTACATTAAATTGATAGGCAACAATACTGCTTTAAATTGATTTGAGCAATGCAATGGCTTACCTATTAGGTGATGCACCCATATATGTATAGTATGTTTAATATGTGTAACATTACACTGTACAGTATGTACAAACCTGGGGCCCTTTTGGTGGCTTTTTCAAAGGCAGTGAAGAAATTAAGAGTTCCTTTGCCTGCAATTTCCATTTTTCGTTTATTTTAATTTTTTTTTCGTTGCAGAATGGGGTATTTGTTTGTCTGTTACCTGCCAGCTGTTCCCTTTTCTACTGCAATAAAATATCATCACTCAATCTGCCCATCTTTGAGTCTGCCATGTTCATACAAACCAACCATGGACTGGACAGTGCCTATTTTGTCTTGCAAAGAAAAAATGACTTACTGCACTGGCAGATATTTTTACATGTTTCAAGCATGTATTTGCTTAATTGTAATTATTTATTCCTTATTTTCGTCAGTTGGTTTTTGCAGTGTGGTGACCCTTTTCTTGTGATGACCAAGTTACTGCAGGCCACACCTGCACTGAAAAGTGAATTTTATAAGAACTGGAAAATGCTGGCCATGTATTTCAAATGTAATACATATTGCATATTCCTACTGTACATTTGCATATTCTAACTGGTTTATGTACATGGGATACTGCATGTGTATTTAAAATCTTAGGCCCTTCTGAAATCACTTAAACTCATACTTTCTAGGTTTTATAGTGCCAAATCACACATCACACATCACACATGAAAAGCTTATTATCAGGCCCTTACCCACTGCTATCTTCCAAATCCCAGGGCCACAAACAGAGCTTTAATGTAGCTGCTAGCCAAGCCACTTCACCAGCACCATATAACCTGGAACACTCCAAAACTCCAGCACGAGGAGAGAATTTATCTCTTCTATCCTTCCTATGGGGTCCAGCGTGAGCAGCTGGGGTATTGTGCACGGTGAACATTATGAACTTTTCACGGGCCACAAGATGACAGAACAATCTGCTGAGTCTGCAGCACACAGATCACAGCGGGGAGAGAAAACCTCCTTTGGTGTTGACGCGCAGCAGCCACCATAGCCCACAGCTAATGTCACACAAATGCTACAAGGGAAGGAGGATTTTTCACTACTGTACTCTCTGTGGTTTCTGTCAGAACCGTGTCCCAAGGCTAAAG
Source organism: Centropristis striata (assembly GCF_030273125.1). Taxonomy (NCBI): domain Eukaryota; kingdom Metazoa; phylum Chordata; class Actinopteri; order Perciformes; family Serranidae; genus Centropristis; species Centropristis striata. The sequence goes on from NC_081519.1 coordinate 29,688,736, forward strand.
ATGAAATGGTCGCATAACATCAACCAATAACAAGAAAACACACACTCACACACAGACTTCAATGTGCTCAAACGCCGGTTGCCATCATCCTCTCAAACTGTTCTTGAGGGTGATCAGAATGAATTTGCATATATTCTTAAATGTAAGCACTGAACTCTGTAATTATGTGAAGCCCTGAGTGTGTGCGATAGACTGTGCCCATAATTGTTTGTGTATGGGAAGAGGGGGCATGTTTTCAGCAGTAACGAAAGGGGAGGCGCCCTCACTGAATGCATCCCCTCTAGCAGCTGTCTAACACAGCTGTGGCAATTCATAAAAGATACACTCGTACACCCCCATTATCATAAACACACGCGCGCCGCACACACACACAGTGTTAAATCTAAGAAGGCCTCCTGGGGCCGACACCTTCCTCCTCATGTTTCCGTGACACAGGCGATGATAATTAGACTAATTCAAAGTCTCCTCAGAGCGAGGGACGGAGATGAGGCGAAGGAAGGCAGACACCTCTGAAAGCACCGCAGCAAGGTAGACACACACACACAGGGTTGATAGAGAGTTCATCCAGCTAACAGCTACATTATAGCATAACATTACTGCAGCAGGAGATCCATACCTTATTGTGGACAGGACTGGACAGTGACCAGGGGCAGAGTTAGGATTGGGTAGGTACTGCAGGGGGCTTCTGGAGGGGTAAAGAATGGACAGCTGACCTCTGCAAAGCTGCAGGTCAGCCTCACTGAGTTTCTGAAACTCAAAAGTGGTACACTTCTACTGACTACCACACACAGGTTCAATACACTGTAAATTATTTTCCATCACGGTCTAATTAGTGTCTTTTCCTTTGGTGGTGTGTAAAAATATTGCACATTTTACACAAAAACATGGCTTTAATAAAGCACATGCATAATGACAATAAAGAATGTAACCAGCAATGGGGCTAAAAAAATAAATAGTTTGTCATGAGAGACACCTAAAACTGTTGGATGTTGCTGTTGCATTGTATCATGTTTAGGGCCATGGGGCAATTGCACCAAGCACTGGCGGGGCAAAGCCCCGAGCACTGTTGTTATACTGTGGATTTTTTCTTCTTCCTCTTCCGGACACAATTTCGTCCCGTTACTACAAATTATATATCAAAATATGCTGTTTGATCGGGATAGCTGTGCTATTTCTTTTCTCTACGGAATACAAATTTTTTGCGACATAAGTCGCGAAAAACTGCTCAAAATTTTGCATTGAAGTGAATGGGACGGCCGAAAAAAAATGAGCGAAAAAGAACAATAATTGGAGATTTTCAAACATCTACTTCCCCGGCATAATTTCACCTAGAGACTCCATTTAAACTTAACTTAACTTAAACAGTAGACACAAGTCTTGTGTATCGGTGTATTAATCCACGTTTCGATAGGTCATATAGTTTTTTATCAATCCCTGTTCAATGACCATGATCATTTTTCGAGAAATTCTGAGATTATAATGGGTGTGTGTTGCATGGAATGTTCGTGTCACAGTGTGTGGCCAGAGATTCCAGTCCGTCCATCTCTGGCTGCTGTCACTGTGCCGGAACATTCTTCAGCGGCAGTTAATTCCGTTGATTGCTCTGCTCTGATTGGTTGACCCCAAAGCCTTTGATCTTTTGATCCTTTCATCCATCTCTCACAGAAAGAGAGACCCAGACACACACACACAGACACACACACACAGGTAACTTTATGTGATTTTAGTTACGCACACACACATGCACGCATAAGCTCGCACACTCCTCCAGATACACATGCTTCACACACAAACACACACATACATACACACACACACACACACACACACACACACATTTTGAGCATAGGTTGCTGTATAAATAAATACTTGAAAAGGAATGCCTGTTGTAGATGTGCTCCTTGTATATAATATAGTATCATAGCATTACTAGTATTAATTGTTTGAAATCTCTGAAGAATCTCATCATAGTGAACACACACCGGCAGTAGCCCCCGTGGCCCTTTCAGAATTTCCCCAGAGGAAATTTTCTAGTTGTTTTTATTATATTGTTTATTATTATTTTTACACTATACCAAAAATATTTTGGATTTTTTTGTCCAGGTGTCAGTAGTTGCCATTAACAAAGCACATTTACTTGATTGCTGTATTTAATTCCTATTTTTTTTTTTTGTCTTTTTTCAGTACTTTACTTGTTTTGTTAGTTGTTTGTTAGTTCTTTTTTGTCGTGTTTGAATAAAAAAAAATGTCTATAGCTGTCCTTTTTTAAATTTCTATGCTTAGGTTTTTATAGGCATTTTCTATCTGCTTTGTGTAGCAGAGTGGCTCAAGCCAGTTAGAGAGTTACAAGGGATTTTACAACTGTAAATGCAATTGGCTACAGCAATATATTGAAATTTAAGTGATATTTGTGTTCAAATACAAATCACAAGTGAAAAAAGCACTACATTTGGCCATTGGGAGCCATTTGGGAGCCGAAAGAGCCGGCTCTTTTTGGTCAGCTGAGCCAAATGATCCGGATCACTACAAAGAAACCAAATTCCCAATACCCCTGAGGTCATTACAATAAAAACTTTTTCTCTGACACATTTTTAGAGTTTTAAATTATAGTTGTATTGATTTATTTGAATTTTTTTGTTTGCAGATATGTTGGAAAAAAAGTTTTGAAATTTTGTAACTTGTAACTAAAAAAAATTTGGATGTACAATGGCAATCATATGGTCGACTGCTCTTTCGGAGCTAACTAACACCCATTTTTCAGAGATCTGAATACACAGCGGGGGACTGGAGCCAATCCCAGCTGACATGAGGCAGGAAAATTCAGTAAAATTTCAGTAGTTTACTAACTATATCACCATTGTTGTGCAAAAATGTTTTATGATGATGGAGCGAAGACAGCATATAGAGAGGTAGAGAGTATCCCTTTGTACTGTCGCTTGCATCAGTTACATAAATATCAAAGTAAAGTGGAAGGTTATAGAGTGCAGTGTTGTGGAAGGATGCAGAGAGCTCTGTGACCATTTCAATATTTGTACAAAGACAACACTAACATACAGTAAATAAGGCTTTAATGTGTTTTCGCTTCATCTGTTGCCGCATAATGTCCCTGAAGCCTCTTCTAATGGGACATTACACTTGTCTAAACAGCCCCGCTGAGACACATAAACCTCTACTGTACATGTCCATCACACGCCTAGTCTGCTGCACTATTGTTGTTGTTGCAGTTTCAGAGCTCATTTAATTGTCAAATTTAATTTTTCTCTGGAAGGCTGAATAACATTCTTCTTGTTACACTCTCTTCATTTCTTTTTAACCTCATGAGACAATAGGCCTCCACTGATGCTCTTTTTAAGGCAGTTCCAAATATTCTAGCACTCAACCATTGTAACTACACTGCAAAAAAGGTGTGTCTAAAAACAAGATAAAAACACTAAATCTGAGCGAAATGATCTTGCTGCATGGACAGATAATTTCACTGGACAAGATTTCTTAAATTAAGATTGTTAAATCTAGAAATAAGCATGTTGAATGCTTAAAATAAGAAATAAACTCTTAACCCTCTGGAGTCTCCAAAAGCACCAAATCATGACTTCTTCATCACATCCAGACTACAAAACAAAGCAGTGTGGAGCCCTACTGTAAATTTACCTCTAAAGTTCTCGCTGTAAACTCCATGAGGCCAGTTTCAGTTTGATGATGATATACCAAGTAAAACTGGAGACAATGTCAAATATAAAAAAAAAAGACACAAAATGACTTAAAAAAAGCCACAAAATTAAAAAAAAAAAAAAAGCCACAAAATGACCGAAAAAGACAAAATGACTTAAAAAAGACAAAATGATTAACTGATTCTGTTAGGCTGTCTTCATTTAGGAATCAAAAATGGAAATACAACAGAATCAAATGAATAAAACTCTTTATTTTAACAGCCAAACCATTAATTTACTGTTATGCCAACAAATGGAATAACATGAGATACTGAAAGTCAAACTTAGCTCTTTAATAGGGAACCTTATCTAAGACGCCTGAGGTTGGTTTCAGAAAGTTTTTACAGACAGAAAAATCTTTCTCTCTGTCTCTGGTCAGACACCTGGTAGAAACATAATTACAAAACTGAAAAAAGGTTATTACTAGCTGTGGTCAGAGAGGGACCTTCATCAGATGACATCAGATGACACCTCTGATGTGACTGGATGATATCAGAGTTTCAATAACAGTCTTATATTGTTCCAATATATTGGCCTGAACCTGTCTTTTTGGCTGTAATGAAACAAAGACCAGTGACAGGAACAGATGCAGGGTCAAACAAATTCAGGCATTCAAATCCAATAAAAGTTCAGAATTGGATTATATTATAGTTTTATATAGTATATATATATATATATATATATATGAACAATGATACCAACAAGAATATAAAGAAGTCCAAAACTGACAAAATAGCCCCAAACTCGAAAGGGTTAAACCTTAAATTTGACATTTTAGCTGCCACCACCTTTGTTTTTTGTAAACCAAAACTAACCATATTTGGATGGAAGGGTGGAGCTTTGGAGGAGCAGTCCAGCAGGGACCTTTAGCATAGCAAACTGTCACAATCTCCAGGATAGCAGGTTTGGACTTAAATGCAGAAAACACAGCAGAAGACAGCAGGTGGGGCTGAACAGACAGCCTGGGGACTGTAGGAGCAGAGCAGTGAAACTCATGTGGACAGTGTCATGGCAGTTTTGACAACTGCACTAAGTTAATGGGTGAGCTGGCCAAACAAGAAGCAAACAATACTCACTTCTCCAGGTTTTATGAACACATCTGTATTCCAATACACCGCTCAGTCCCGAATCGTAATTTGACAAAGCAACAAAATCCTGTACACTGCTCGACTTGTGGTTATTGCACTTTCCAGCATTGGCTCTCCAGCAACTGGCAATGTGGCCCTAACCTCCTACCCTATACACCACATCAGGGCAGACCTCACTTCTTTACATGTTTTCCTCTGACATAAGTTGTATCCCAAAGTCAAGGATCCTTCCTTGGTAGGCTCCTTCCTTCGGAGTCGGGTCCTCCGGAGGCGAGGCGATGGTGTCGCTCCACCGCCGGTGTCGCTGTTTCTACGCTCGCCATTTTTAAATCTCCATGTTGAGCGGTGTGTGCAAGGCATTATGGGTATTCGGAGCGCACGGAGGATACATACATGCATTCTTGGAATTTGGGCAGAAGAAGGACTCCTCTGGAGGATCCTGGACATTGGGACAGTCCTTCAGCGGATGTCGATGACGTAGTATCCTTCAAATCCAGCCATTTGAGGATCCTTCCTTGACATTGGGACACAGCCATAGTGTTATCAGAGTTAAGTTCACAGTTTAAGTTCCCACAAGGCCTTGTGTCTTGAATATCAAGTAGGTCGCTGCCTACTTAATGCCCCACCATGACAGGAAAAAACAAATTTCCTTCACAACAGCCTCTGGGCCGCACAGGGGCTAACAGGAAACCTCAGGTGGATGACCTGGGGACAAGTAGAATCGCTCTGGAGGGAGACCAGGTTGCTGGAAGACCTCGTAAGAATAGGCAGCAGGATAACCAAAGAGACTAGAAACTCTGGAGGAAAATTAGAAGGGTCAGCAATGCAGGCCGAACTGCTCTGGAGGTCCATAACATAGGCCGAACCTCACTGGAGGACCCCAAACACAGCAACTGGTTTGACGTTGGTTTGACCCCCAACTCAGAAACTGTCAAGACAGCAGCGTGGAAGATCAACTCAGGTTCAGGGCCTGGCTGGGCGTCAGTCATGGAGGTGCTAAGACTCTGGGTTGCTGGGCAGCTGAGGCTCAGGATTGCATGGCACCTCAGTCCCTGTGGTACTGTACAGCTTAGAAAATCAATGTTTACAAGATCCATGCTTCTGGGCAGATTGGCAGGCAATGTCTTGGAAAAGGGGACTGCTCTAGGGCTTGAGGGTCTGTATATGACATAAGGCTAACTGGCCAGGCTAGCCAACTGAGTGCTGGCTGGGGGCTAGCAGTGGGAGACTTACTAAATGGGGTACTGTTATTCCCCAGTCTAGGGGGCCTAGAGCACAACATGAAAAGGCCTCATCTTCCCCATCTCCCAAGTAGCCACCAACAATGATTAGTTTGAAGAACAGTTAATATTTATTTACCATAAGAACTTAGGTAAATACATACATATTCTTTGACTTAGGGATGGACTAAAACCAAAATAGCAAACAAAAGGATCCTGTCTTAAAAATAAGAAATTTACCTGAGAAAACAAAGGTTACAAATCCTTACCTCCCTACCTACTTAAACAGGAGAAAACCAGAAACAAACCTGGTAGCCCACCGTTACTGCTCAAACAAGGGAATTATATCCAAATAACCACAAGTTAAATCAAACGAAAAGTGTGACTGGTTGGGAGACGACGAGGATGAGGAAATGCCTAGTGATGGTCCGCTGACGCTTGAAGCTCCGACACATGCGCGGCAGCTCATGAAGCAAACGTCCCGAAGCACTGTGCCGAGGCGTGGTTTGGTCACGTGATTCGGTGACGTTCGAAGCAGCAAAGTGCTTCAAACGTCACCGAATCACCAACAGTGGAAGTGAACCGCTACCTCGCTGATCCTCCACTAGAAAGAACTTCAGAACTGCTCACATACTGGGCAAACCACAAAAATGTATATCCCAATCTTTATCAAGTTGCTAAACATTTCTTATGCACCCCAGCCTCATCCGTGCCGTGTGAACAGGTTATTTCCAAGGCTTGTATTGTATTGAAAAGAAGAAACCGCTTGAATCCCAAAACTGTGGAAAAAACTGTTGTTTCCAAATAAAAATTCATAACAAGTTACACAAGCACAGTCACTGCCCTGTTTTTCAAGCACAATCTCTTTCCCCACCCACCCATGAACCTCTTTACCAATGAACCCCAAAACATTATTTGCCAAATTCCATAATATAATCTGTATTTGCGCCAGCCCCATGTGAAAAGAGACCTCAAGCTGGATTCGAACCCGTGTCCGCCGCAGCACTCAACCTTAGGGGTACGCGCTCTACCGGTGTGAGCCACCGGGACGCCTTATAAAACATCATTGTTGTTGTATTCAATCGTGTAGTTGAAAACAAATGCATGAACCAATTAATGACACGTCTCGGTTGCACTTCATTTTATTGGCCACTAGATGTCCTACTGGAGCTCTGTGTGTCATTGAAGCTTCGAGTAATGAACCATGTTTTGTATAAAGTGTCGAAGCTTCAACAAAGCCTCGATCAGCCATCACTAGAAATGCCTGCTGCCACCGACGGCCGCCATCTTGGCTCCCTTTATACCAGGTGGTTCTGGCTGCAGCCAATCCCGGCCCAGGCGTGGAACCTTTCCACCAATCACACCGTGGCTATGGCACACCCCTATCTGCATAATAAAAAAAAAGAAAACAAAGACACAGGGCATACATACAAAGGCAGTTTGCAAATAATGACCACAGTCATAACAGGTACAAATGCGCTGAGACACCTTAAACTGTTGGATGCTGCTGTTTTACACATTGCATTATATTTATTTTTATTATGTTGTTCATTTATTATTATTTTTACCCTATACCAAAAACATTTTTTTTTGTCCAGGTGTCAGTAGTTGGCATTAACAAAGCACATTTACTTGATTTCTATTTTACTTGTTTTGTTAGGTGTGTGTGTGTGTGTGTGTGTGTGTGTGTAAACAAGATGGCGGCCGTTGAGGGCGTAAAGCATTCATCGTTTTGTCAGCGTTTTGACCGTTCTGGGGGCACCATCCGGGTCCTTTAGGTACACTTCTTTTCACATCGATCGGAATCGGAACACCCTGCATTCTCAAACTAAGTATCGTAAGTACGGGAAGTATAGGTATCGGAACACAGCTCGGGAGTTAGCTTCTTTATGCACAGACATGAGATAGTTATACATTTTGATATAAATGTCACTCTCAGAAAATAAGCAAATATCCCAACCTTTAAATCGATTTCAGAAGTTTTCTTTCATTGGGGATTTTGGAACTTGTAATCCAACAATAAAAAAAATAATAAAAACTTAAAAACAGTCCACGGAATAACACTGCACCCTTCCTCAACCAAAGAAAAGCTGTCTTACCTTAATGCTAGGCCTCTACATCCTCCTCCTTGTTGTCATGGCTGTGGCAATATTGTTGGCACTGGGGTAGGGGGGTTGTCATTCATACAAATAGGGGACGAGCAGAGGGCTTGTCATTCACCTTGGCTGGAGCTAGTGTTTTGGGCTAGCAATAGCCATAATCATACCAATCCACACAAAACCCCCCTCTGCCTGGGCTCACTGCAGCCAAGGGCACGGATTACCACAAAAAAGAAACAATTTAGAGGGACTGGAGCGTGCTGCGTCCATTGAAGTCAGAGCGGATATGAGAGGCAGGTTCTTTGTTCCCCCTGATATTTATCTGTCCGAGGCCGAGTAGGAGAGGAGATGTCGCTCCAAAGAGAGGTCTCCCAGGTCGGTGGCCTGGTATTAAATTGATCTATGCATGTATCCCAGGGAGATAACACCACACATCACAGTTGGCTCGCAAGAACAATCTAAGAGAAAGTGGCACCCAGATGCATATAGAGGGGTGTTGGGTGGGATCACTGCCAAACACATCACTTCTTAATCTGGCATGGAGCCAAGGATAAACCCATCTAAACTCACTTTGGTCTGGATATAGTCCTCGTTTTTGGCTGACATAAATCTTCATTATGATTTTTTTTAAAGTAAAAGCTTAAATCCATGCATCTGTGATCCACTGAACTATTACATTTTACTGATAACTACCTTGATCCACCTTTTGGCCACTATATCACTTTTCCTAAAGTAATTTGATGCAAACACTAATTACAATTGCTACTTTTTATTGTGCCTGGTCCAGACTGTGAAATATATATATCCTTTGAGGTCTCCTGTGTGGATGAAATTTAAGGCCCAGCTGCCTTTCAGTTTTCATCAGAAAGCTGTCCCCATTAATTGAGCTTTAAAACTAATTTTTCAAAGACTTGTGAGACGTGACTGTATGAAAGTGTGCACTAGCCTAGGCTGTGTGTGAAGTAGATTACCCTTGAATAGCCGCCTGTACGTCTGGACAGACTGCAGTCCCAGCCTTGCTGGCACCAATGCAGTGAGGAAGCATGTCAGCAGCAAGGTGAAAAAGTAGCAATTACATAAAAGAGAGCAAGTCAGAGCGAGGCTCTCCTTGCTTCTACCATTCTTTGCTTCCTCCTCTGGGTTAAACCGGCGAGATCAATCCACAGCTGTGAAGTAGGGAGGGCACCTTGAAAATGCTGCTATTTATTTGTTTGAAATGTTCCTTTCCTTTCTAGTCCTCTTAAGGCCACCTGGGAATCTGCCATTGATTTCCACTTCAATAACTTGACCTCTGACCCCCGGAAGGGACGTGACGTCCCTTGGCTGGCTACTCACAGCCAGGTGTAGGAAGGGAAATCTGCAAGCCTTTTTTCGTGGTCTCACTCATTTACATGATTTAAAGTAAAGAGATTTTTTTCTTACTTAGGTTAATTGCAGTCTCTATTTGGGTGCACAACAAGAGAGCAATGGGCAGTCGCAGACTCGCAGCTGTTTCATGTTTTTCCAAAAGCTCAAAAGGCCAGCAGCCTCCATTTCAGCTGTGAACCCTGAATCAGAGGAAGAGAAAATTGGAACATTTACATGCATCTTGTAGACGGAGATAATCTTTGAGCAGCCACATATCTTTCTCACGTGCGTCTGTCTCAGTCTCCAGTCTCTTCTTGGCATACACATGCCATTTGTGAGTGCAATATGAAGAGACTTTGCTGTTTGCAGATGGACTCCCTGTCTGTAATGAAGTCCGGACCACCTGAAGGGATGCTGTCAGCCAACTCAGAGTCAGCCGCATGATGCGCCCAGCTCTGCAATCTTTGAAAACTGTGATGGAGCATATGTAACTCAAGATCTCAGCAGATTACAGGGATTGAGTGGTATAGCACATCAATCAATATTGTCTTAATTATTCAGGAAAGCTGCATCTCTGCTGCCATGGGACCATACGCTGAACATATCCATCAATTCGCACGTTGCAAGTTATTGTGTTATCTTTAGGGAACTGTGACAGTAGAGTTTAATAATAACACAGTTGTGATTTCATTTTTATTATGTTAGTCTTTTAACAAGTTCCCCAAGTGCCTCACAGTCAAAGTAAAAGAAACGGCAAAAAAGTTGCAACTGTATATTACATTGTGTTTCTAAGAAAAGTTTGGCAAGCATTTTATTTTGTGGTATGAAGAACATACAGCATGTTTAACTTGTGAATATGTTCAGAATACATCTTAGGCATTATATATATATATATATATATATATATATATATATATATATATATATATATTTACAAAATGTATGTTTTATCTAGGTTTCCCCCAACATTTTATTAATTTAAGGAAACATTTCAACATTCTTCCATTTTCAAACCGCATTTTGTTTATTTTTATGCATTATTTTTGAAGCATGGTAATACACTCCAACATGATCCACAGAGAAAAAAAACGGATAAATAAAATTCACAAAATATAAATATGTAAAATTCAGTGTCCATGATCATCTTAAACAGGAGAGACTTAATATAATCATATGACTTCACTTTATGTTACAGTGCATAGTACATACAGTTTTTGCTCTCTCTCTTACTCTCATCATGTGATGCCACCAATGTGGCAGATGGATGCAACGCAGGTATCATTATAACCAACTGGGCTGTTCCTCTCTGTTGTCTATCATTGCACCTTAAGACAGAATAAAGGTTAAAAAATATATATATATATATATATATATATATGTTCATATAAACGTATATATACCATGTTGTATATGACACACATGTACAATATATTATACAATAAGACTCTCAGCACCTATAAAATAATTGTTGGTCATCAATTAGTAATCTTCATTTACAAAATGTATGTTTTTGATAACAGAATCACCCTGATTTGACTGTTGGGGATGAGTATCGAAGGGTCAGTTGTCTTGAACACCCATGTTAGTACCGCTAGTACAAACAAGTCCTACCTAGTCATTTATAAATGTCAGCATTTTGTAAGCTGGCACTCCTTTCAGCAGGTCAGTGGATTTGGTTATGGTCATATTTAAAATAAATCAACATTGACTGTTGTAAAAGATGCAGCCCGTAGTAAAAATGATTTGCTCATAATAATAATAATAATGATAATAATAATAATAATAATAATAATAATAATAATACATTTTATTTATGGGCACCTTTCACGTCACTCAAGGTCACCTTACAAACAGAGCAAAAAACACTAGATAAAAACAAAACACAATCAGCTACATAAAAACAACAAACAGCAAAAATGAGGATGGCAGGTCAAACAGAAAAGGCTAATCTAAACAAGTGAGTCTTGAGCTGTGATTTGAAGGTGGAGAGAGAGGTAATCATGTGTTGCTCAATCTCTTCTCTGGATCAGTTTGAGCTTCTCATATTTGTATCATTCTACAAACAATCAAACAAACAATGATCACAGGATGATACAATATGAGATGCTCAAACTGATCTCAGAGAAGAGATGAGCAACACATGAGCAACTCATTTTTCCTATGGGAGGGCAAACTGCAAAACACTTTTACACCACTGACGTAAATATAAATTGTTAGCCCAATCGTCATAAAAAACTGGTCAACAACATTGTTAACCCAACCAAACATCAAGCAAGTGCAATAACACAAGCCATAGCACATCAGCTAATATTACTTAGAGACAGCTGACATCTGCCATACAGCCTTTTATTTCACATAGCTCTCCAAAAGTCACTCCAAGATTTATCCATTTCCATTGTTTGGTTGTTTCTCTTCAGTCTCTGTCATGGTGTCCATAAAGGTTGCTAATCTGGGGTCCGACGCCCGCTGGCCGACTCAGGCGACACCTTGCCAGCATTCCTCCTTGTCCTGGCCTTAAAAACCTCCTCTCCCCTTGGATCCCCTGTGTTTCTGTGCTAACAGTGTAAACATCAACACTCCTTCAGTGCTCCAAGCAGTCATGACATGTGCTTAGTGAGCTAACAGACTGCAGCTACACTGCCCTACAAAGTCTAACTGCAGTAACTACAATTTTGGTCGAAAATTTAGTTAACTAAAAATGACTAAATGACTAAAAATGAACTCCTTGATGTCTGATATAAAAATTGCAGTAACTACAAAATCCAACTCAAAACTGTGGTCTGCTTTGACTGTGATACAGTGCAGCCTTGTATTTCTTCATTTTGTTGAATAGTGAAGACAAGAATAATAGAAATATTAAGTTTATTTGAGAGGGAAATTATTATCTAAATAGTGATTAGTAAGTTAAAAAAAAAGTGAGATAAAACTATATTAAGACTAAAATATAGCATTACTTTATAATATTAAGTCTAAAATACACAAATCTTTAAATAGAGTTGTTAAAATCTTTTAACTACACTTTACTGAAAACAAAATATAGAAGCTGAAAAAAGACAACATTTTTATTAGAACCTTTTACAGCAATGCAACACCAGTAGTGCAGGAGTGCAGTAACTAGATTTTTGGGGTCAAAGGTCAAATAAATCGTCATGATTTTTGAGCATAAAAATGACATCATCAATACATGTACAAATAGGTATCATATCAATCCCCTCTATAACCCATTTGGCTGGCCAGTTAAACTTTAAAGCAGTTTTTCTCAGTTTTACCCTTTGAGTAGTTACTGCAGTTAGACTTTGCAGGGCAGTACAGTTAGCAGCAGTTAGCAGGTAGCATGACTTAAACAACAACAATCAGCTTGCCAAGATCAGTAACATAGCGTTAGTTCTATGTATGTATGTACTGTATGTACTACATGTATGTATGTCTAAATGGTGTGATAGTGCCATAGAGCCACTTCTCCTGAGAGATCCAATGTCACACACTGCAGAAACGTGTGTTTGAGGCACAGCCTGGGAATGCCAGAGCCATCATTCTCACTATTACAAGTCAGTGTAGAATCAAAATAATTTTAAAGCTGCAATTTAAAGGTAAAATAAGAAAAGAGAAAAGAAAAAAAAATGAAAAAATGACATCCACCATCCATTTAGGTGGTTTGTCAAAAATGTCTTATACTGGGAGAATTTGGCCTTGGGCCCTGGTCTCTGGCATCAAAGTCAAAGACTTGTACAGTAGTACAACCAGCCATACATGTCATTCTTTATAAGAGGTTTTGCAGTGCTGAAACAATGGCAAGCTACATCCAGTTAACTTCTCATGACCTGGAGTCAATAAAGCCAATTTCTATGCCAGTGGCGTGGCAATAGGCCTGGATATGTTAGTCGATAGTCTACCACTTTGCTCCAAACTTAAATATGCTGCAAAAACACAAGTAATGCATTTGTTTGAGTGGGGTAGTCCATTTGGGCTGCAATTGTTGACCTCACATTGGATGCAAAAAAAAACCCACAGCGGCCTGCAGAGCCAAAGTTGAAACAGATTAAACTTTTGGAGAAACACAGTCCAACGCTGTGGAAACAACTTTGATACATGCAAGTGTAAAAAACTTTAAGGGGTTAAAAACCAAATCACAAGCAAATACTGCCAACTGCCCAGGAGTTTGTGTAACATGGATGCTCGTATGAGTAATTCTGTGGTAAATTCCCCACAGAATAATAGCATGTTAGCGTGTATATGGTAAAAATAATCATGATCATAAAAACACTCTGGACTAATGGATTTTATAAGATACCCATGGCACCCACAAGATAAAGTACCACTATACTGTATTAGGACAGAAGCCATTATTGGGTTTATTTGTCTATCTAAATTGATACTAACCTGTCACACACAAATTCAAACACTAAGCCAGTATGAATTTATAATGTATTTATGCCTAGTTAGCCTATCATTGTTGAATATTATCACTTACTAAATTCATGCTATTTTTATTTGCCTGTATCAGTGTCAACAGACTCCTCAAAACATAGGAAATCCATATTGAGACCCAGATACTTAGGAACAAGGAGGCAGTTTTACTGAGGAGTGATGGTTAAAAAAATGTGAAACGTCATTGTAAATATGCTGCAAAAACCAACTGACAAAAAATAAGGAATAAATAACTACAATTAAGCAAATGCATGCTCGAAACAAGTCAAATTATCTGCCAGTGCATTAAGTTAATCTTTGTAAGAATTCTCTAAATAAGTTTTTTTTTTTTTATCTAGAAACTAGAAAACTGGAGTCTTGAAATAAATCCAAATATACTTATTTTGAGCAATTGTTGCTTATTTTGAGCAATTGTTGATTGAATAGCCCAACAGTAGTAACATTAAAATAAGCCAGCAATACTTGAAACGAGCATGTTTTGGTGGATAGAAAATGCTTTTGAAATAACATTAAAACTACATGCAACTAAAACTCTCAACTGGAGCCAATATTTTAGGTAAAAACTCACCATATTCAACAGTTGAATAGCTTGAAAAGCATGAAAAAACTCACAATGTAAATCCTAAAAACAAGTCTTGAAACAATAACATAATTAAATAAGCACATAATAATAATAATAATAATTAAATAAACACATACAGCTATGGTCAGTAGTTAAATTATACTCAAAACAAATATAATTAAGATACTACTGCTAGTACCACTAGAAAAATAATAAAATACTTGGTAACCTTTATGTTTTTTGCAGTGTACCAGAATGCATTTCTATTTTCCTCCTCACATTTTCTGAATTTATTAGGCTATTAATCTGTTGAGGATCGCTGGTGTACAGAGTGTACTAACTGAAGTATCTAAATTGAGACCCAGCATTGGTCTTGTTTCATAATAAAGCAACAGACAATTAAGGTATAGAAATATTTGACTACCCATGTCTAATATCTGTGGAGAACTGAAACCTGCATAGCTGTCTTTAACTGTCTGACACTATGGAGACTGAATACAGCACTCAATAGAACAATAGCTGATTTGACTGGTGTCCAGAAGGTCAGCAGAGACAATGTCATGCTATCAGTCACGGTATTACATCTGGAAATGCTTGGCAGTTACAATGCACCCCTCCCCCCATCGTTTCTAATTGTCAGTAGCTCACCAAAATGGGGTGTAATTGTGAGCGAGAGGGATGGGAGTGTGTTATTTCAGCACAGAGTCATACAGTACACACCTGTTTTTTCTCTGCATAATACACTGGCTCTATCCCATCTGGCTTGGGGCTGTGAGTGGTTTACTGAGCAGGAAAAATGAAAAAATAATAATAAAATCCCACGTTCTCTTGGCCTAGCCTCCACCCCTCCAGCACCCATCTTGTACCAGAACGTTCTAGCTCGTGTGGATCGGGCCTGACCTAGATCCAGTGAGGAAGCCATATTTCATTTCTCATCACCCTGTGTTGTCAGTTAATAACCTGCAACCTGGGAGGAAGCATTGCTCCACGGCAGACAGATAGCGGCAAATCACCATCATGTGTGCTCAATACGGCACTGGGGATCATTATTTCTGATTGGACCTTTCAAGTGTTTCACCAGCCAGGAAAAAATATCCAGCGAGACTTAATTCCCCCAACGAGATCCGTGTCTCGAAACATAAAACGTTTACCTGGACACAATTTTTTTTTCACATCAACGAGGCGTCAGGGTGGGGAATAAATGACACGTCTGCGACTCGCGGCTGATGCAGTGGATAGAGTATGATGACTGGATGATGAGCGGATATTCAAGATGATGGTAGGAGATGATCCTCGGAGAGAAAAGTGACATCCGTAACCTCCATAATCGTGTCTGTGGCACAGCAGGAGGGCGGAATTCAGCTGGCTCACTGAATAGACAGTTTAATCGCCCAAGTAAAAATCACTTAACGCGACCCTCTACGCCCGTCCTAAAAGGATTGGAACGGAGAAGTGAGGTAACCCGACAGTTCATTGTACCAGCCACGCCTTCAACCTCCGCTCTATCCACCCGCGGTCTAACTACTTGAATGCCATCTGCTTGTTGGCTTACTGGAGAGGGGTCAGAGTCGGGGCATGTGAGCAGCCAATTTCGGCACTTTAAAATCTCTTCAAGTACGAGCGTTCTTTCTCGGTCACATCACACACGAGCAGGGTAACTGAAAACTGCTAATCACCATAGCAGAATGCTCACTTTGAGAGCCAGGCAGAGGACGTCTGTCAGTCGGAGGGACGTGCGGAGCGGGTCTCCAAGTCGAGAGCAAATGAGACGACTAGCCCGCCCCTGTGTTTTTTCCCATCGGCCCCTGTTAAGATTGGCCAGGTTTGAAGAGTCAATCAGCCATCATACAATCTTTTCTGAGCCTCTCCTCTTACATTCTGGTGCGTTATGACGGCTGCTGTTTGAAACATGAACACAGAATATGTTGAGCACATCAAAGACTTTGCTCTCTCCCGCTTTCTCTCCCTATCTATCTCACATCATCTCACTCTGCCTCTGTGATGTGCGCATGAATGAGTGTATGTGAATGTGAATGTTGAGTGTGTGTGTGTGTGCTCACAGAAAACTAGAGAGGAGGGCCAGCAGTGTGTTGCCCCCGGGGCTCGGACCTGATCAAAGCAGAGTCTGTCAGTTTGCAGGTACACAAACAGCCAGCCTGTACACACACTGCACAGAACAGAGAGAGAGAAGGGGGGGAGAGAGAGACACTGACGCAGACTGGGAGAAGAGAGCTGCAGAGATCAGAAAGCATCATTCAGTCTTAAATCAGGGTTATGTGGAGGTCAGGAGCTCTACTCCTCACTCACCTCAGTATGAAAAAGCAAGTAGAGGGGAAAGTGTACTGAGTTAAAGGTTGGACTCTCCCAACAGGGAGAGAGTGATGACAGTAATCTGCTACTTTATTAAAAAAGACTAAGAGACCTTGTAGTAATGAAATTAGAATGATATTTAAAGTGACCTGTCCACCTGTCAGGATATTGTGCAGCACACTGCAAAAAAGGTGTGTCTAAAAACAAGATAAAAACACTAAATCTGAGGGAAATGATCTTGCTGCATGGACAGATAATTTCACTTGACAAGATTTCTTAAAATTTGAGATTATAATAATAATAATAATAATTTTATTAATATAGCACCTTTCAAAAATGAGTTACAAGGTGCTGTACAACAGAAATAAAACATATCAATTACAATTAACTGGCAACAACAAAATAAAACCACAAACAGAAATGACATTGGACTTCAAAAATTTAAAATTTTAGATCACCATTCACAATAAGGTAATCATACAACAATAAAAAAGGGAATTAAGAGATGGTCAATTGATAAAAGTGAGTCTTTAGAAGAGATTTAAAAGAAGCCTCTGAGCTTGCCTGCCTGAGATCTCCGGGCAGGGACTTCCACAGCTGTGGAGCACGGACAGCGAAGGCCCGGTCACCTTTAGTAATCAGATGGGACCTCGGGACCAGAAGCAAAGCTGTGCCACAGGATCTCAGGCAGCGTTCAGGCTCGTAGGGTAAAAGCATCTCATGGATATAGGCAGGAGCCTGACCATTCAGTAAACAAGTAATAAAATCTTGAAATCAATTCTAAAACTCTCAGGCAGCCAGTGGAGGGCAGCAAGGGTTGGGGAGATGTGGTCACTTCTCTTTGTACCTGTTAAAAGCCTGGCAGCAGCATTTTGTATTAGTTGTAGTCTACGGACGTTTCCCTTGCTGACCCAAGAGTACAGGGCATTACAGTAATCTAATCTTGAAGAGATAAAAGCATGGACAACCTTCTCCAGGTCGGTGGAAGAGAGGAAAGAACGAATTCTTGTTAGCTGTCTCAGCTGCCCAAAACAGGATTGCACTACCTTAGTTACCTGTGAGTCAAACAACAGCTCAACAGTCAAAAATGACACCAAGATTTCAGGCCTCTTTCTGGATACTAAAAGTAGAGGGGAGACTGTCGGGGATGCGGTTGCTGGAGATAGATAGGGAGAAAAGGATAACCTCTGTTTCAGGTTTCAATGGTATATATTACTGGGTGTCATCTGCATATAAATGAACATTGATGTTGTGCCTTTGAATGATTTTCCTCAGCAGTAACGTGTAGATAAAAAAGGAGATTATCTGCAGAGAAGAATGACAGAAAATCCCCAAATCCAGGTGTGCAAAGCTTATTGCGTCACACTCAAGAAGAGTCAGTGCAATCGCTGGCAAAGGTGCTTGTAGAACCTGATAATGTAATAAATTCCCGATAATGTAATAACCCCGATAATGTAATAAAAATCTGCACTTGAGTCCATTGAAAATGTAATAAAACCTGATAATGTAATAACTTCCCGATGATGTAATACAGTGCATTTCCCAATAATGTAATACACTTTTTTACCAATAATGTAATAAAGTACAACATTAATGGGAGGTTATTACATTATCAGGTTAGCCTTCATTTCGCAAGTCCTGATAATGTAATAATTCCCCAATGTTGTAATAATTTAACAGCAGACCACCCATTACTTGGGTTCAAGTGGTGATACTGTGTATCAACTCTAGCTCAAGAGCTCTAGCGCCACCAACAGGTCAAAGTTGAATGTTTAGTAACTTTTGACCCGTTCATCCGTTTTTCACAAACGAGGTATCCATGACACACGAATGCATTCAACAGCTTCTTGAAATCTAAAGGTGCTTGGTGTTATATTTTATTACATTATGGTAAAAAGTGTATTACATTATTGGGAAATGCACTTTATTACATTATCGGGAAGTTATTACATTATCAGGTTTTATTACATTTTCAGTGGACTCAAGTGTAGATTTTTATTACATTATCGGGGTTATTACATTAATGGGTATTTATTACATTATCAGGTTCTACAGTGCTTCAACTAATTACTGAGTAAAGGCTCTGAATTATTTTTCTTTTTTTAAATCACTTTGCAAAATTTTTTCAAATCCATCATTGTGGTGTATTGAGTGTAGAATGATGAGGGGGAAATAATTCAAAAACATTTTTAGCATAAGGCTGCAACATATCAAAATATTTTCTGAGTGCACTGTATATACACGGTTGCCCATAAAGTTGGAATAGAATATTTTTCACCTCATTCCATGAAATGATTGTGACATTGTGATTTATTCTTGAGAGATAAAGTGTATATCTTCCCAAAACCTTATTATGAATCTCTTCCAAACATATCATAATGAAAATGAAACCACAATTAATAGAGGATTGTGTCTGAAAACAAAATTAATCCAATATATGTATATATATATATATATATATATGTATATATATATATATATATATATATGTGTGTGTGTGTGTGTGTGTGTGTGTGTGTATATAGTTTCCAGGCACCAGAATCATAAAGTAGAAATAAAAACATATTTAAATGCTACCCTCTTTGTTTTCAATATATTTCAATGTATTTTTTAATTTGTGGTCTATTTAAAATGAATCAAATCTTAGTGCAGCCTTAGGACTTTTTTCCCTTCTGCTTAATCGGAAAATTTAATTAAGTTTAGTTTTCATTTGCACAAAATACACAAATATAAGATAATAAAAGAAATGACACGAAGTGTTTGTCAGGAATTAAATAATATGAAACAGAAAAAAGGCATATTTTCCTTTACACTATTACTAGAGACTTAGAATGAAATGACCCTGTCTGTCAGGATAAATCATGCTCTGTGTCGTGAGGGAAAAGAATAACAGGAGCGTCTCCTATAATCTTTTTAAATTATTTCCTTTCATCTTGTGAGGTCATATTTTTAACATTGCTCCAATAATGAAAACGGATAAATACCAGAGTGACTGAAGTGAATGGGTTCCCTTGAGCAGCCAAAGGTTTCTGGTCCCACAGACCAACTAGACCCTCCAGCACTGACACACACACTGTAAAAAATTTCTGTAGATTTTACGGTGAAAAACTGCTAAACCATGACAGTAAAAGACTGTAAAATGATAAATGGGTTAATTATGTTTCAGTAACAATGAAACACCATAAATGTATATATCAGCCAAAACAGTATTTTTTTTTTTACAGTTTTTAAAAAAATACATTACTCCACTGTAAAATTCATAAACAAAAATATACGTTATATATGTTATATATATGCAAGACATCACTGTAATTTTTGCATTTATTTTTTGTAAAAATACTTTTTCTCACTGTTAAATGTACCAAACACCATATCTCAAAACAACAAAAATATACTGTAATATTTAATGGTAAAATGTTTAATTTATGCAGCATTTATAAAGTATTTTCTTGTCAATTATATGGCGGAACAGTGTTTCTCTTGATATTTTTTTACGGTAAAACATGGACTAAAATGGCAATCTTAAACGTGAAATCAACAGTGCTAATATAATTTTACCGTAATATTACAAAAAGTTGCCCCGTATTTATTATGGTAAAGTTCTGGCAACTACAGCTGCTGTTTTTTTACCGTAAAAACAACATGTGTTTTTTTTTTTTTTTTACAGTGTAGCGTGATCAGTCAGATCAGTTAGATAAAGTGATTCACAGCCAGTGCTGCATTCTGACACAGTATATGCAGTACACCTCTCTCCTATCCTCACCTTTCCTTTGTGTGTATCTGGCCACTATCCTATCACATACTGTCAGACACAACGATGAGCTCCAATGTCATTGCAAACGTGTCTTCAGCAGCGAGGCTGGCGCGTCAATACTCCCAAAATGACACACATCGGCTTTGCTCAGACTCTCAAACGTAGCATTACATTCGGAGCGAGGCTAAAAGGTTGTTTAGATGAATTAAAGCATGAAGCATTCCCGACACGTAGCTGACGGCTGTGTGTCTCTCAAAAAAAGAAAAAGAAAAGGAAAAAAATAAGTTTGGAACCAGAGGGGGAAAAATAGAGCACATCAATTGGGCAGGAAAATGAGAAAGTTTGTCCCTGACGCCCCTGTCAGAATGAACGATTAAGATATCTAATATGATGTTTAAAGCTGTGGGGCAGGCGAACTGATAACGGCTCGATAAGGCCTCTCTCCTCGCTCATCCTCACACGCTAATTAGCTTCTTGCTTCCTTTTTCAGGAGGAGGGGGGGTCTATTTAAAAAGCTTTGAAGGAAGAGAGAGGCACCTGCATCAATCATAATTATTTTACTCATACTAAAGTTAGCCAAAGAGAGGAGGAACACAGTCTCCTTCAAAAAGCAACGCAGGAAGAATGTAGGCTGGTGTGAAGGAGAGAGGGATCGAGCGTGTGTGTGTGTGTGAGAGAGAGAGAGAAAGAGGGATGAGGTGAATCGATAAATATCACTCCGGCTGATTGGACCTAATTAGAGACATAGAGAGGCATTCTGGACGAGACTGGCTGGAATTGAGTTGGCCAAGTTGTCAGAGCCAATTAGTCCGCTGTATTATTGCAGCAGAGAGAAAACACACAGATTAGATTAAGTTTTGCGCCTGTGTGTGTGTGTGTGTGTGTGTGTGTGTGTGTGTGTGTGTGTGTGTGTGTGTGTGTGTGTGTGATGCTGCTTCCAGGGAAAACATGGCCAGGTGAGTGTAACTGTTCTCCTGTGGTGTGATAAACTGATACAACAACAATGATAATCACTCACAGCTTATCATGCACACACGGGCACACATCACACACACTGACAAACACTCTCTATCACACAATTCTCCAGCTGTCAGCTGCTGGGCGTGCAGCTGTGGAGATCTCCCAAACACACTTTTAACTGGATCTCTGACTTATTGTGGGTTCAACTGTGTTTGTATTTCTGGGTTTGTGTGTGTGTGCATCTGTGCATGAATGCGTGCCAGCGTTTGATTCTGGTGATTGCGGCTGGATGTAATCACTTGTGTGCAGTTAATATAATGATGGAGTCCTCTGAGTCGGCACTAACGCTACAACAAACCTGAAGGAAGAAATGAAAAGCAGTCCTGAGTTCAGCCAACCTCACAGTAGAAGCTTCAGTCAGAGTTTGGCAGCAGGTAACAGCTGCATGAGAAAACAATGCTTTATTTTCTATCTGTGTTTTAGGTGGAATAAAGAAAGGCCTCGTCTGTGGTCCAGCATGACAAGTGGAGGCAAATTTAGATAATTATTCCCAAATCCTTAGGCTATTTTGGATTGTATAGGTGCAATGTAGCATGGTAGGCACAGCTCTGCCTTCAGCCATCTAGCAAAAAAAAACAAGATGAGAGTAAATTAGATCTTCAGAAGCAAAAACAGGAGAATGATGAGAAAAAAAACAGGCATGAATTCAGTGCCGTCGTCTCTCAATGGAAGGACTTCAAAGATTAGCAAGACAACAGAACAGATGCAGAGATGGCTTTATTTGTGATGCTGCCCAAGGCAACACAGCCGCCAGCAGCAGTAGTGACACGTTCCTGTTTGAATTGTGATGGTGGAGAAGTTTGAAGGACTTCATTATTTCACACTCCTCTGGATCCTTTAATTGTTTGTTTCTTAGTGGCTGGTATGAGGTAGGACAGAAAACTGTGTGTGTGTGTGTGTGTGTGTGTGTGTGTGGGTGGGTGGGTGGGTGGGTGTGTGTGTGTGTGTGTGTGTGTGTGTGTGTGTGTTCCCTCTTTGATAGGTAAAGATTATTTAAAGATGCAAGCCCCCTCTTTAAAATTGAACAAGCATTTTTGCAGTAATATCATTGGTATACACCCTAAAAGTAGAATTAATTTCATTTAATTGAATTCCATTTCTTCTGTTTTTTGGGTTTTTTTTTTTTTTTAAAGACCAGAAATAGTCCCCACTTGGTTAGGGGAGCATGAAAGTCCACTGTTGAGGATAATTGAATGTGTGTGTGTGTGTGTGTGTGTGTGTGTGTGTGTGTGTGTGTGTGTGTGTGTGTGTGTGTGTGTGTGTGTGTGTGTTGATGGAATAAGGTTTTATTGTTTCCTCTGGTGTTGGACTAGATAGAGCTGCATATTTTTTCTGTTTGTGGATGAGATGCTGTATCATTCATCATACATATAACAAAATATTCTGCTGTACATTACTGTGTACTACATTACTTTAATTTCGTTTTGTTTAGTTTAAAAAAGAGAAAGTGCAAGTTGATAAATACACATGGTAAAAAAATTGCCATAACTCCCTATGCATACATTTGGGACTCAGTTGAGTATTCTGATGGTATTTAAAAGACACTACAGGGATGCTAAAAATGCTGCAAAAACCACATGTTCTATACCATTTTTCGCTCTAAAACTATTTTTTCAGAATTAGATGTTGCTATAATCACATAAGAAGTCATCACAAAGCGGCTATTCTTCTTCTTTTTTTTTTTTTTTTTTTTTTTTTTTTAAATAATACAGCTCTCATGTTGGTCCATTATACTGTATATACAGCCACCAAGTACCCGGAGTGAACCTGACATGGGGAGAACATGCACACACCACACAGAAAAGCTGCAAGTGCTCATCAATACACCAACATGTAACCCCTAAAGCATACACTGTAAAAAAAAAGATAAACAATAGCTACTCAATAAAATTGAGGCAACAGATTGCACGCAATATTATTTATTAAATCTAACTACATTACAAGTTTAGTTAATAACAACTTAACAGGAAGTGCCTGTCAATTAAAAACAGACTAAATTTATTGTGTTGGATTCATTCAAAATTCTCTTGATTTAGAATTACATACACGTAAAGATTATACTTAATGTGATCAAAATAAGTAGATTCTATCTCAAACATTTTTATATTAAAGTTACTTAAACAACTACCTCAAAATCAAGGACACATTTATATTTAATACATTTTATCAAATATATTAAGTAAAATGAAATCTGAGCAAGCTGTTCAGTGACGGAGAATATGTGCTAGACTGCATTTTTAAGTGGCCATCATGGCATGCCCGGCGCAAAGGATAAAGTTCTGTGACATAAGTTGACACAGTGACATGACGAATGGAAGATCAGGCCAACGATCTCAAAGAGCAACTGGGACAACGTGAGGAGCCTCATTTATTATTTAAAATGTGTTTATTGCACATTATTAGAAGCAGACCAATAAATGTAAACTGTAGAGAGGCAACCTGCTTTTTAGTTTTGTTTTTTAGTTCTTTTTTTCCCCTTCGGCGGTTCTCAGTCCAATGTTGGGTTCCTAAATTTGCCCTCACCTATCAAAACTTTGAGAACCCCTGCCCTAAAGTAATATATTATAATAAAAAAGTTTTTTTTATATCGTTGTGTCATGCATCTGCGTATTCATTTCAGTACAATATTTCTGACGTGTTCCAATGTGAGAAAGCTCTGCTAAAGTCTGTCTGTCGACCTCTGGGCGTCTTGCCAGATATGTGTATAATACATTCCATACTATTTACCTGGTGGCTTAATTGGTTGACACAACATGTTGAAAATAACTGTATCTGGTGTTCTGGATGTTATGCCCAAGAAATGTTGCCAGATTTGGCCACAGTTTAAAGATGGATTACGTTGGTAAAAATGAGCTTGGTTGGGTTGCCAAACTTTTTGCCTGGTTTGTCATATTATTATTTTTCTCAATATTCATGTTTTTTTCTGGCCTATAATTTCATTTTGAACCAACTTGGCAACACTGCAGTATAAAGCTACACCAGGCCCACCTGCTTTCATCTACTCAAACCAGATTACATTAGTAGTAACAACAGTTGATGCAAGATTATAAGGATGTCTTTTGTACTATCCGACAGATTCCTGAATTCTGGTTCATAAATATATCAGCCTATTGTCTACCGGTGGTGCCTGGCGACATAAAGGCTCCCGGGGACCACATTGGCCAAGTGGACTCGGGTGGGACAGAGATCTTGAGATTGCTGGGGATGAGAGCAGACAGGTACGCAGAGCACCAGAACATAAACTCCAACACACCAACAGTACAATAATATCATTCAAAACTCATCAATCACTCTCAGTGGTTTCTGTGACACTATAAATACGGACAAAAAGAACACAGCAACCTTTAAGACTTTAGCCCCACTTATTGGAGAAGTCCGGCCGTGCCACTGCCCTGCACACTTGGGGCAAGATGAATAAATGCCAATAAAAAGTGTGAATACTCACCGGCGAATACTTTGCGTCAAAAATATGAACGCCGGCAGCAATGTAAATTTGCGACAGTTGCTACACTTGAATGAAAGGTTTCAATTTAGCATGTCACTTTTTTTGCCATGTGATTTTTTTATTCTATGTGAAAGTACTCATGACAATAAAACATTATGAACAAATATACTGAGGCCTTAACACTCACTAAGTACATAGTATCTAGTTTGTTACACTGTAAAAAATGTCTGTAGATTTTACGGTGAAAAACTGCTTAACCATGACAGTAAAAGACCGTAAAATGATAAATGGGTTAATTCAGTTTCAGTAACAATGAAATGTATATGTATGTACATGTAATGTATATATCAGCCAAAACAGTATTTTTTACTTGCATTACTCCACTGTAAAATACACTGGCACCGTGTTTGTAACAAAAATATACTATAATATATATACAAGCCATCATTTTTGCATTCATCTTTTGTAAAAATACTTTTTTTCACTGTTAAATGTACTAAACACCATATCTCTAACAAAAATATACTGTAATATTTAATGGGAAAATCTTTAATTTATGCAGCATTTATAAAGTATTTTCTGATCAATTATATGGCAGAACAACGTTTCTTTTGATGGAAATCTTAAACATGCTAATATCATTTTACCGTAATATTAGAAAAAGTTGCACCATATTTATTACGGTAAAGTTCTGGCAACCACAGCTGCTGGTTTTTTACTGTAAAAATAACAGGGTTTTTTTACAGTGTAGATTTGAAAGTGTATGTCCTAAAATCACCTAAAAAAATCCTATGTAAATCTTGCTTACCCGTTACCAACACCCTACACTGCTGCTGCTCAATAGTACAGTGGCCTATCCCGACATATTGTCACAACGCTGTCAGTGTACAAAGAAAAAAAAAACGGGACAGGTGTTTTGACATGCAGCATAGGTCACCAGGGTGTGTTTTGCCCTCAAGCCTTTTAGTTTTATAGGATAGGGCATATGGAGAAGGAAAGTGTAGGGTCAGCACTGGTGTTACACACAGGGGCATGGGTCTGAATGGTAATTAATGGTTTGTCAAAGCTGAATCACAAAAACAAAAGGCTTCATAAAAGGACAAGCTGATTTTGATGTGTGGTCTCTGACACTCAGTGGACGCAGACGTTAGGATGAGGAGAAGCTCCAGACTATGTGCTCGGCTGGCAGCGCCTGTGGAAATTGTTGTTTCTCTCAGCGAGTCTCCGATCAAAGGGGATCGATTCCTCTGACCTTGTTCAAATCAAAGGCAGGGTACAATGGTCCCGTGCAGCTCTGCCTCAGCCTCCCATTCAGATGAGGCTTCATCCACAATGCTAACTGTGGTAATGATGATGAGGAATCAATAGGTGATTATGAGCCTTTAAGCCATATTGTTAGGAGATGGAATGGAGGAATGCACGGGGAAGATTGGGACGGAGCAAACACATAAACAACTGGTGTTAAATCATGCAGAGCCATGTGGCCATGCAAACACAAGGGCTGCTAATGTTCACACTGCAAAAAAATGTTGTCTAAAAACAAGATAAAAACACTAAATCTGAGGGAAATGATTTTTCGGCCATGGACAGAAAATTTCACTTGACCAGATTTCTTGAAATAAGATTGTTAAATCTAGAAATAAGCATGTTGAATACTTAAAATGAGAAATTAACTCTCAAAACAAGATAAATTATTTAACATTTCTAAATCAAATTTTTTAGAAACAAATAATTTGATGTGCAAAAGACACACAACACAGCTGATATTCACACATGTACAGTACAAAACCTGTCAATATTCACAAGCGCACACAATTTTTACATAAATTTCATCTTGCATAAAACACACACACGAGCACGCGCTACTCACTCTGACTCTCCGTGTTCAACTCCATTACTAATCACTGGCCCAGCAGAAACTCTTGCAACCAAATCCTTCTATTTTTATTAAAGCACATTTATTTATAAGACCTGAACTAATCTTTGTAAATTCTAAAATAGAAAAAAAAATCACTTTTAATTATTGTGAAACCTATTAACTCTCAATATTAATATGCAGAGAGCTTTCTGGATTCAGTATACATCACTGGAAGTAATTATGGATATGAGCTTTTTTTCTTTACAACTCAAATCTTGCAGTGAGGTGTGGTGCAGTAGGAAGACAAACACTGCCCTCTTCAGCCTGCCAGCAGCAGCTCGCAGCACGCTGGCTCCGAGCCTGCTGGCATTTCCTCTCTGCAATAATCCATCTGAACATCTCAATATGGCCCGGCTCTCTCTCTCTGTCTGTCCCTCCGTCTGTCTCTTTGCCTCTCAAACTCCCTCCTTTCTCTCTGATGCGTTTAAATGTTTCATTTTTACCTTGTCATCTTTACACAAATATCTCCTTGACACATCTGAGCCGTCTTAACCATCTGGAGTCCATGAAACCACCTGCACATTTACTCTTCATGACGTGAAGACATAAAAAAGAAGCAACACTGAGTCTCCCCATCAGCTTCAATCTAAAGTTCTGGCTTTAAACTCCATGCCAGATTTAGTTTGGATTATATTCGGCCAAGTAAAACTGGAGATATTGTCAAATATATTTAGTATAAAATATAGAACTAGAGATTATCCTCATTTCACCTGTTATATGTAATATTTGCAACCTGCACTGAAAAAAGTGATTTTGACCCTTAGTAAATGTTACATATATATTTTAAAGCATATTTTAATAGAAATTATGTGTTATTTAACTCCATTTATAAAATACATGTAATTTCAACACATATTGTCAGAGTTATGACAATCTTATTTTCTTTAATTAAATGTAACTCGAAAAAATTAAGTTCATCCAAGTTTCAAAATTTTTTGTCGGTTTAGACTGTTCATTCCATCTTTATGATTCTGGTTGACAGAATCTGAGCTGTGTGTTTCTGCTTTCTTGTGTTGTATTGTTTATATCATATTAAAGTTGGTGGTCTACACATCTTGTGGTTCTCTGTCATGTATGATAGCTAAAAGATATTTAATTAGAATCAACTTAATAAAAAAAGGTACAATTTAAACATTTTAATTGATTTGAAAGAGTACAATATATTTTTAAAAAACATACACAATTTATTTAAGTTCATTTAAAGTGGGTTTAATTGGATTAACTAAGAACATTTGAGTAAAATGAACTCAAAATAATTGAGATAAAATGTATAAGTCCAGTCAACATAAGAAAAATATCTAGATTCAGATAAAATTATTTCGGGCAACCGCTTGTCATAATAAAATTATGTTCATTCAACAAAACATCTTTTTGAGTGTGTAGTCATATTTGCACTATTTAAAATTCTGTGTTTTGAAACATAATTTTCAAGATCACATTTTAGGTTTCCTTTCTTTCTTCTTCTTTTGGGTTCTAAAAGGGGGAAAATGGGTGAATTGTACCCTTTCTGATTGAATATGTATTATGTCCTGACAACCCAATAAAGATATGTATGAAAAAATAAAAAAGTTGAGATGGGGGTGAAACTTGTCAAAGGATAAACACAGAGGGGAGCAAAAAGGAAAGTCCTGGTGCAGTTATGAAGGTCATGCGTGGTTAATGTGTTTAGATTCTTAATTTCAGCCCTTTGCCAATCCCCAGTAACAGGCCTACCCCCACTTAGTGTGGGAATGATCAAGGGCGAAGACACACACTCGCGTACACACTCTGAAGCTGAGCCTGTGCACCAAATTTATCCCACATTCTTCTTTTTAAGGAAATGAACAGATCCGCTCTGAAAGTCAGTCCTTGAAAAAAAAAACATTTCTAAGAGGTAAGTGTGTTTTTTCCCCAGTACTTCTACAGTGCTGTTCATTACACTGTGACAGCTGCGAGATAACTAGCCTACTATGATTGTTTTTTTAAAAGATATTTAAAGATATGTCTGGTTCACCACACGAGCAGATAATTTTAACAGTTGAAGACATTTTCCTCATTAAAAGATAATGTAACATCTTTGAAAACATTGCCTTAAATGTTTGAAGCAGATTTTTTTAGAAGTACAGTTACCATCTCAAAGTTATGAGGTTGTCGAGGGACTACGGATTTTTTTAACATGAGTTGTATAATAACAGTGGGGTTTTTCACTTCCTCTTGAAGTGTACATTTGCTTCTATTTACCACACTCTCCTCTCTCGTGCACAAATGTTTATTCATCCACGTGCAGGTAGGTCCTACTGTAACAATAATTCTAAATCTCACCGTAATAACACATCTTTTATGGAAAAAGCCTTTAGACGTTAATTTAGTTGATTTTTCAGTGAGGCAACTGTAACATCATTCAAGTAAAACTACATTTTTCATTTTTGTTTTTAATCAACTTTATTTGTTCACACCTTTCATTGCATAAAATGCAGCCAAACATGCTTTACAATGTAGGTATCACAGGTATAACACTGAAGACACAAAGAGTGAAAACAATAAAATACAGTCCTTAAAGAGATAAAAAAAAATAAAAAAAACAGAATACAACTATGAATAAATAAAAAAAATAACAATGATGTTAAAAAATTGAATTAATTAGAATCAAAATCATAACAATAGGTTTTTACTAATACTTAATTTTATGTTACTTTAAACCACTTTTACCTCACTGCATTTGTGTTATTAATAATGATAACAGTAATAATAATAATAGTAATATTAATAATGATAATAATATTTTATGCTGTATAGTCATCTGTTGGCATGCTTTATCTGAAATCCATGTACCTGAACTGTTTCACACTTGATAAAAGGAAATAAAAGAGATGCAATAAAGCAAAAACATACAATAAGCTTATAAGATAGAATGAACTGTAAATTACTGAATTGAATAAAATTGTATTGTATTGTAGTTTATTTGGTTTAACATTTTTGGAAATATGATACTATAATCTGCTGTCATGGACATATCAGTAGCACAATAAGGTGTATAGGGTTACACAAAGCACAAAGACTGGAAGCAGCCCAGCTCTGTGTGAAGATAATAATAATAATACCTTGACAGAACAAGCGTGAATAAAACATGCAAAAATAAGAAACCAACAATGAAGAAGAATATATATATATATATATATATATATATTTATATAAGTCTGTAAAAATGTGTTTTGAGAAGTGACTTAAAATAATTCAGTGATTGAGCGAGCCTTAGGTCTTCAGGTAGGGCATCCAAAGTTGAGGGGCCCTGGTGGTAAACGCTAGCCTGGCTAACACCAGACGAATCACAAATGAGATTAGTCTGGAAACCAGCCATTCATTTCTCCGTAGAGGAGACGTGGTTTACGATCCTCCAGAGCCGTTTATTGGGCGATGGTCAATAGACGAGCTGCTGGGGGTCTCTGGGCGGCTCCGCTGTCCCCCGGCTCGTAGCGAGATCACCGGCGTTACAGCAGTGAGCGGTAGCGGGGCTAGTTGGTAGATTAGGCTTTTGCCAAATCCTGTCGGAAGCAAGGCTAAAACATCCTTTTTGGTGGTGAAACAGGAGTTTAAAGTCAAATGTCGTTCTTCTTTTCAAATCAACTTTCGCCCTAAACTATTTAAAACGCCGTCTACAGCTAAAGAGAGTTTCGCGTCTGCTGCAGCCATGTTAGATCCGTAAGAAAATTACAAAACTACAAGCTTCCATCTGCCGAGTAGTACGCGTCATTGTCTTGCTGTCCCTCCCCGTTCTGTGATTGGATCCCTAAAACAGGGCTAAGAAACAGCTGTAGTTGCCAGACTGCCTGCAGGTTCTAAATGAAATTCGAACGTGCAAGGCAGTATGGGTATACCCAGACTAGGTAAACGCCCTATCACCTTTAGTTTAGAGCCTGGACTTTGGAACAGCCAGAAGGGACCCAAGAACCTAAGGCTGGGGGCCGGCTCATTAGGTGTCAATACCTCTGAAATGTGACTTGGAGCCAGCCCCTGACGTGCTTTGAAAGTGATCAGTAAAATCTTAAAATCTATTCTAAAACGAACAGGGAGCCAGTGAAGAGAAGCTAAAATTGGAGTAATGTGCTGTCGTCTGTTAAAACCAGTACAATAAGGTAAGATAAGGTTAAGGTAGAGTAATCAAATTCACCTACCAGCGTATCTACTTACTGGTTCAACCACCAATAATAGAAAAATACCACTTACACAGGGATGGATCAGTATCACTGTAACACACAACACTGTAATATATGCAGGGCTGAAGCTGGGATTTTACTCACTGAAGGATTGAGTCAGTCAAACTAACCCGTCAACAGTGTCTCTGCCCCCCCAGCACCAATATAAAATGAGCATTTAGACATTGTTGTGTATGTAAGTTCTTTATGCTGACTAGTGGTCATGAGTCTAGCTCCATTTAAAAGTCATTATTCCTGAAAACGCTTGGCAAGTCCATCAGAGAATTCAGCTGCTTCTCTTCACTGAAACACAATCCTGTGTGGAAATTAGTTGCACTTGTTCAGCATTTGCTAAGAACCTTGTGATGTGTTTTCATGATGGAAGTTGTTAATTGTTCCAGCAGCTGACTCCAGAGGACAGTATGAGCAGAGGACGGACTGAGGTCCTGGGGCTGCCGATAGCGCTGACGAGCCTGCTGCTGCTAATCGCTGCTGCTGGAAAGGACTGTTGGAGGGTAGAAACATGTCTGCACTAGCGCACGCACACACAACTTCTCATCTGCAGTCACTGCTAATCCTTGTATGAGGAAAGAGTGTAGAGCAACCACTAGGCTGCACTACTGTGTAGTCTATCTGACTGCTGGCTGAACTCTGTAACCTTCCAAAGGATGTATTTAGGAGTTCATGTTTTGTTATTTCATATGCCTTATCTTCTTAACTTCCAGTTGAGATTAACCCTTTGATGCACAACATATAAACACCTTCTAATGCACAACATGGATCAAAAAAGACCTGCATTCATTTCCCATGTTATTTCATGCTGGCTGCGTGTTTGAATATCTTTTTTTTTCTTTTCTTTTTTTTTTTTTTTTTACAACAGATCATTATATCCATTTTTCCTTTCATACTTACATCAAGTTTACACACATGGGTCAAAATGACCTTGTGCATTAGAAGCGTAGTGATACAAAAAGTGATCCACTAAATTAACAATTTGAGTATATGTGTAAGTATGTTTGTCTTATTTTTAAGGTTTAACTTTAAAAGAGTTGTTAGAACCATCAGATTACATTGGAAAATCACATATTTTAACATTTGAGACTTATTAGAGCCACCAAATAATAATTTCCTTTGGAAAAACACCAATTTAACATAATAGGATAGCTAATATTTGTGTCTTCTTTGTCAGGATTTAAATTGGTGACCTTTTGATGCACCGCATAAAAACACCTTCTAATGCACAACATGGGTCAAAAATGACCTTGTGCATTAGTAGCGTAGTGATAAAAAAAAGTAAGAAATGAAAACAAAAAAATTAGGATGTATGATGATTAAAAACAAGTTAATTGAGGAAAACCTGCAATACTGAATGATGAAATTAATTTATTGCAAAGACATAGCATGTAAAAACATAGTCGAGTCACTTTAGACCCATGTTGTGCATCAAAGGGTTAAAGACATGATCATAATGTTCACGTTAGCATATTTTAATGTGTCTCCTGGCCCAGCAAGGAGCTAAAGATCAGCTGACCTCAGTAGGTCTGAGCTCCCGTTGTCGAGGCCTGTGGGGGGAGTGTGTTCATGACAGCCTGGTGGGCCTGAGGACATGTGATGTGTCAGTGTCTTACATGGAGCATCTGCCAGGTACAACAACACATCCACACAACTCATGTTATCCTCCCCTCCTCACATATTACTAATAACTGCTGCTCATGATGCATAATGCTCTGTGACTCAAAGTATAACACCCCAACCACACACACACACACACACACACACACAGGCTACACACACACACACACACACACACACACACATACACTGCAAAAAAGCCAACTTGTATTTTTTGGCCTAAAACAGTGATTTCAGTTGGTAAAACTTGGATATATAAATTATTGACATTTAGGGCAATAATGTAAGTTAGCACAACAAAGGAAGCCAGTTGTCTGCTCAAAAACAAGTTTGTGAGTTGTTGTTATTTATATCTTTAAGTTGGGGTTCACAACAAGGGACAATAGTTCTGCTAACTCTTATTTCTTTGTTGTGAAATGAGGTGAAATTGTTACAGCTACAAGAGTAGCCATTAGCGTATTAATGCTAGCTCAAAATTGTGGTAGCAACATTAGCTGACATTTCATAGCGGCGTTACAATCGTGCCAATTCAGCACATTGCAGAAGTTAGCAGAAGTAAGGGTTAAAAGTTATTACAATGTAAAATTATAAGTTGGTACAACTTACTGTTGAGTTGACAAAAATCTGAATTCAGAGTTGAGCAAACTCAAAAACAAAACTTAAAATATTTAGTTTAATTGTCCAACTTAAAATTTTATCAAAGTTTGTTGCCTTGACATTTTGAGTTCACTCAACTTTCCTTTTTTGCAGGGTAGGCTACACATGCATACACACACACACACACACATAGGCTACACACACACACACACACACACACACACACACACACACACACATACGCACACACGCACACATACACACATACACACATACACACACAGAATTATTTACAAAGGATAGGAATGGGGCAAAAAATAAGGACAGACAAAGAAATGTATAGAATAAAGTGACGTATAGAATTTGATGAGACATATATAAACAAGCATGCTCATCAAACTAAGATACAAACAGAACAACGCTACAAAATATCAAACTGTAAGAAAATAATAGTCGGGGCGCCCCGACTACGCACTGGTAGAGCGCGTACCATAAAGGCTGAGTCCTTCCTGAATCCGGCCTGAGGTCCCTTTGCCGCATGTCCTCCCCTCTGTCTCCCCCTTTCTATCTATCACTTTCAATAAAGCAAAAAAATGCCAAAAAAAAGAAAAGAAAATAATAGTCATAATAATTCTAATAATAGCATCCATCAGTTACTGCAACTTAATCATGTGTGATTAAAAAAACTGTTAAATGTGTGTATTAATGTGTAATAAAAAACAAATATGGTAACACTTTACAATAACCAACTAAGTGATGTTTATAGATGGTTTATAGACCAATTATTAACCATTTACAAAGTGCTATACAAATTTAATCTTTAAATGTTTTCAACCAATTTCTTATAGGTATATGAATCATTTCAAAATCATTAACATACTTAATATGGTGTTAAAATAAATTATGTATTTACCATTCTAAATTGCCTATATTCGGTTAATATAAATGATGATTAAACATTAATAAACTATCTGTTTACCATTTAGAAATGATGGTTATTGTAAAGTGTTACTATTATTTTTATAACTGAGGAGTTTGTATGGATTGTCCGGAGGAGTCGGCAGGGCTTTGGAGCTATCTAGACCATATTTAAGGGGGTCGGGCAGTGTAGTTGAATAATAAGGAATTTATTTATTTATTTATTTATTTATTTATTCATTCATTCATTAAACCTGCTTGAATTGTAAACGTATTTATTTTTTATTATTTATTTACATACAAGTGAGGTACAGATTCATGGACTGATGGCACATAACTGCCTTCATGACCCAAGATTATCCTTTACACAAATACAAAGCAGTTAGATATAAATGCCTTAAAAACAAAAAATAAGAAGAAGAAAAAAAGAAACATCTGATCTCTCCTGACATGACTGATCCCTCTTTCAAAGCCGTTTTAATTCTGTTTCAAACAATCATTTTGAACCATTTGTAGTTCGGTGGCAATAACTTTTGTAAACTTTTAGTCTGTTGTGATTTGTCTCTCCCCACAGCTGACATGTTGGCTATGAGGGTATCCCTGGTGGGGACATGTGTTGTGTCTGTGCTCTCCATCCTGGTCATGATACCCGGCCTGAGGGGCACCACTCTGGTCCACAGCGAGCTGGCTCAGGGCAGGCTGCTGCAGATCTCTGGCGCTCTCTGTCTGTGTGGAGGTCTGTACTGCAGCCACACCTCTCAAAAACAACCATAATCAAATCCAGCCAGAAGCTGTTTGTTGGTTTATGGTTACTGCACAGAGGGAGACTACTTCAGATTCATATCATTCTCTGGTCCAAGCACATTTACACACCATGAAGTTATGTCGTGGTTAAACTTCTGACTGGTGTCTGTGTGTTGGTGCGTGTCTCTCTTAGGTGCGTGTGGAGCAGCTGGCCTGCTGTGGTACGGGTTGGTCACCTACACCAGATACACACAGGAAGTAGGTGTCATCACAGCACTCAACACTGACATTATATGAGGTTTTTTTATCCCTTCAGCCACTATAAAATTAATTTCTGTCTTGACGAGTGTCGTTTTCTGTTAAGTTCTCTGCTTTACTAAAAGGCCTCAGTATGACCTCCAGATCATGTAACAGCCGGTTTAAACCAGAAATAACGTACTGTAGGATCTGGGATTTGTCAGACATTGGAGGCTTTTTGGGGCAGAATATAAACAGTATAAGTTGTATCCTTTTAAGGTTAAAATAAGACCTAACAGCGTGCACGTTCACAGAAAACGTGCTCCATATGCTGGAGGTGTGGGATGTTACAATTGTGGTTCACAGAATTGTTAAATGCCCTGACACAGACAGAAAGAGCAGAGAGGGACACCTTTTTCAGCAGCCTTTGAGATTGGACAACACTGCAAAAAGTCAGCTCTTAAAACAAGAAAAAAAGTACAAAAATTAGGTGTATTTTGCTGACGCTTTGATGTACAACATGGGTCTAAAGTGACCCAACTAAGTTTTATATTCTATATATTTGCAATACATTAATTTCATCATTCAGCAGGTTTTCCCTCAAATAACTTGTTTTTGATCGTCATACAACCTCATTTTTTGTTTTCATTTCTTACTTTTTGAATAAACCCCCTTTTTTATCACTACGCTTCTAATGCACAAGGTCATTTATGACCCATGTTGTGCATCAAAAGGTCACCAATTTAAAACCTGACAAAGAAGACACAAATATTAACTATCCTATTTTGTTACATTGGTGTTTTTCCAATAGAAATGATTATTTGGTGGCTCTAATAAGTCTCAAATGTTAAAATATGTGATTTTCCAATATAATCTGGTGGTTTAAACAACTCTTTTAAAGTTAAACCTAAAAAATAAGACAAACATAGTTACATATATATAAAATAATAATATTCCTATATAATTTTAATTAATTTAATTAAGGGTTGCTTACCTGTGTAGACTCAAGCTCAGGCAGCACAGCCACAATGAGACTTCAAGTGTATTGCCAACTCGGAAAGTTGGCTTTTCCGCATTTCACAACAAAGACATACGAGTTAGTAGAACGATGTTTTTGAGCAGACAACTGGCTTGCTTTGTTGTGCTAACTTACATTATTGCCCTAATTGTTAATAATTTCAATTCAATTTATATTTCCAAGTTTTACCAACTTAAATCACTGTTTTAGGCCAAAAAATACAAGTCGGCTTTTTTTTGCAGTGCAAAAAGTTGTCTTTCTCAACATTTCAAAATTATTTTCAAACTGCAAAATGAAAAAAACATTTCTCCTACCTGGCCCTAATCCTCTTCTGCATTCATCCCACTACTTTTATAGATCCATTATTTGAAGCATTCATGATGTGTCATGATGTGTTAAGAGGCTGGTGGTTGAAGCTACAGCAGGAGTGTGGTTTTCACTAGTTTTTCTCTTTTCTTTTTTTTTTTACAAAACAACAAACTTCTTAAATCTCTCATTCTGTTTTTTTTTTTTCTGCTAATATAGAACATGATCCAACATCTTAATTTCCTGTCTAGGAGCCATTAAGCCCACCTTCTGTAGCCACTTATCACACTTTGTTGATGAGGATCTTGAATTACTCATAATATTTCAATATTCATACCGCACTGACAATTCTAATTGTATCAGCATCGCAAATCAATTAAATCCCATTTGTTTTCTTTCAAGATGCTTGTTATCAAGAGCTCTATGTGTGCATATTAATTATCTGGCAACATTTTAATAACAATGAACCCCTTTCTTCATGTTTAGTACATTATTCACTCCTCTGCTCTGAGTCTGGTGTGTGTGTCAGTTACAATGTGTTTTGCTGGCAGGCAGAAAGTGAAGCTTGATGTCCAACTCAGAGACAAACCTGCCAAGTCAAGCGAAAGTAAGATGAAAGAGCTGCAGTGCAGTTAGACACGCTGAAAGGATTCAAGCCTGCAGCACAGGTTTAATGGTGTTCACAAGAATTTTTACACAACATGAAAATCATGGTAGACGTGCTTTTGAAATTGAAACATTCATTTTCCTCACTTACTGAATTGAGAGAGAAAAGGTCAGAGGTCACACAAAATCACAGGTAGAACATTTTCGTGCCTTTAAGGTATATTCAAGTTACAATAATGTGCTTACTGCATTATTTCTGTATTATGATTCGTACAGGTGGCTCTGGGGATTCCAGGGATAACTTTTGAGTTTGGGCTCTCCTTCTGGTTGATGGTGGGGAGTGTGTTCTGCTCTCTTACCTCAGCTACACTAACTATCAGGAGTGTGTCTCATATTAGTGATGCCATGAGGACACCACCGAGGCTCGGTCCCAGTCAGCCATCCCGTCCTGACACTGTCACCTCACCACAGTCTACCTCCAAGTACAAGACTTACATTTAAAACTTTTCCAATGAAGCTGTTCTAAAAAGTGGCAAAAAGTCAAGAGGGGTCTGGCTGCAGACCTGCACTGTCAGGACAGGAAGTTGATTCGAAGCCTTTCAAAATAAAAGCAAGCATACCAGAAGCACGTATTTTTCGTTCCCCGTGTTTATTTCTTGGGTCTTTATTTTATGAATACATTGTGAAAATGTTTATGTGCATTGATGTGTTCAATAAAAAGATATAAAAAATGCATATCTTTCCAGTTCAACTGGATAAGGTGAAAAAACGCAAGAAAATATCAAGATAAAAACCAAACAAAAAAGACACCCATTGGTTTGTGGCTCGTTGGAAGCCTCGAGTTCAGCGTTACACTCGTCGCCATCTTGTGTCGCCATCTTGTTTCTGATACGGGGAGCAGACCATATCTGGACTGTGGAGGAGTGAGAGGGATCTGATCACTGACTACAGCCTCTCTACACCTCAACCTGACTGAGAGAAGCTGCTGCTAATTCATGTTAGCATTAACTGGAGCATTAACTGGGATATTTGTTTTGGCTAGCAAAAAACAAAAACAAAATGTATGTTACTGACCTCAGAAAACTGACAGCGACTCCTTGGAGTGTCTGTTAGTCCAACCAAACGCTGAACAAGACAATTTTACATTATTCATGTTACATTATTCATGTCATTAAGTGAAAATACAGTGAAAGGGTCAAAGTTATGAGACCAAACCACTAAACGTCCTCTTTTCTATCTATATAACGTTATATATAACTTTATTGACACGTTGCCGTGGATACACATTGCTCTGCCTCTCTCTTGATGACGGCTCGCCTTGTTAGTGACCTGTCAATCAAAGGTAGCCACGCCCCAAATCATATGATTCTTTATCTTCTATTTTCTTCTAAATGGGGCCATTATTAGCACTATTAACATCAAATTGTCTTGAAGAAGATGTTTTACTAGCGATTTAGATAGTGTTGTCCCAAAAAAAATGTCTGAGGTAATAAATCAAGTGAGAAGTTTTCAAATTTTGCACTGAAATTAATGGCCAGATCTTTTGCAGCCAAACTTAGTGCTCCCTGCTGGAATCTTTGGTAGATTGCAGCTTAAGGCACTTCCTGGTTTGCCTCCATGCTCAGACCTGGAGGTTGCCGCGTGGTCAGGACCCTTTGTTGGAAACACATATTTTTTGTTGTTTAGTTTAACGTTCTAGTGATTAAGACTGTTTCTGTTTCTTCGTATGATGAAAAGTTGTTATCACTTGACTTTTACTCACCTCGTGGTCTCCACACTTCACAACGAAAAATATGTGTTTCCAGTAGACTCGCTTTTATTTTGAAAGGCTTCAAATCAACTTTGGGACCTCACAGTGCAGGTCTGCAACAAAGGGTCCTAACAGTGCAGGTCTGCAGCCAGACTCTCTTGTGAAAAAGTCTGCCTTCAGTTCCCTCCTCAATATGAATGACTGGTTTCATAATGAAAACAAGTTACTTTGTTGTAATTATGTTTACAGCTAAGTAATAAAGGAGATAATTTCCAGTGTTGCATTCCTAACTCACCACAATGTGCAAGTCCCAATCAAACACATGTGTAACACATCATCCATCATTCAAAGTGCTAAAAGGGGAAAACACATTCCTGTGTTTACTATAATGACTTGGTTTCTGCAAGCTTCAGTTCATCAGGTTCATTATGTAAGTGACCTCTTGTCTGCATATTCATAGACAGTAAATGATGGAACAGAAAGTGAGTTTGTTTCTCACAGCTGGAGCTTGGAAGGAAGAGACAGATGCTGACA
This sequence comes from Centropristis striata, assembly GCF_030273125.1. Lineage (NCBI taxonomy): Eukaryota > Metazoa > Chordata > Actinopteri > Perciformes > Serranidae > Centropristis > Centropristis striata. Next base: position 29,728,148 of record NC_081519.1, read on the forward strand.
GTTTCGTGAATGTGCTATAAATCACAGTTGTTGTGAAATGTTATTGTATAGTATACATACATTTGGAGCAAATGTCCCTGTGGGATATTTGTTGGGGTTTTTGCATGACAGTCTTAAATGGTGTGAATGGTACACGTCAGTGTTGTTGAACAGACTTTATAGTCATAGGTAGTGTAGGAGCATCCGTACATGTCAGGTGTATGTGAGATTTCACGTCCATGCTCTGTTCCCATCACTGGGGCAGTGTGCTTTTTTTTCTCAAAATGCCTTTTTTAACATTTTAACTCTGTGTACAAACCAAGGTTATGATAGTTTTGGATTTTTCATTAGTTTTAGTTTGAATTTCGTTGTGAATTTTTGTTTTCAAATTCAGTTAGTTTTGACGAGTTTTTAGAGTGAGTTTGCTAGTTTTAGTTTAGTTTTTATTTTTTGAAAATGCTGCGTTTTAGTTTAGTTTTTAGTAGTTTTAGTGTTAGTTTTAGTTTTTTGTCATGGGCTATGTGTTTGGTGCGAGATTTAAAGAGGTCATAATAAAATTTTGGCTTTATTTCCTTTGTTTTATCCATTTGAGTAAGCACACTTCAGATTACCATAATAACTCAACGGTTTACGCCAGTTGCTTTTTACAGCCAACATGGTGTCATTACGGTAATTTCACTCGCGCTTCTCCCAGAAGCCCACAAAGCAGTAAAACACACACTCAGGGGTGGAGAAATAGAAACACAGGATTATGTATGAAAAAAGTTGACAAAGACGAAAACGGAGGTCATTTTCACTTTAATTTTAGTTAGTTTGAGTTAGTTTTGTAACCACACAATACAGTTTCAGTTAGTTATATATATTTTTTTAACTTTTTACTATACTACCATTTTTATTTTTATTTCAGTTAACACATTTTTTTATTTTTTATTTTAGTTATTTCGTTATTTCGTTAGTTTTTCGTTAACTATAATAACCTTGGTTCAACTCATGGACAACTCATTGGTAAAAACACAACTATATATTTGTACTGAAGGAATATTGCATCACAAGCCAAACAAGTAAATATTAAATCCTTCAAAACATCCGCATATTCAAGATCTCTCTGTGTTATTTTATTCTTGTGTGATTTTCTTAAATGTTCATATTTTGCTAATTAACACCATGGCTCAGGAGGTAGAATGGTCGTCGAGAGGTTTTGCTTCCTGGCTCCTCTCTGAGAGTTGTTGAGCAAGAGCAAGACACTGAGCCCTGAACACCTCATGATGATTAAGTTGGCTGTTGACATGTAGCTAAAAGTGTTCTAAGAGGTCACTAGTCCAGAAAAACAGAATATAAACGCAGTCAATTTACCATACATGTCTAATTGTATACTGAAAGTGTTTGGCTCTTAATAAGTTATTATTAAGCAGTTATTAATGCCTTATTCTGCATGGCCTTATTATACAACCAGTAAGACATTAACTAAGAGTTTTCCCTCAATAACCTCAGAATTATTGCTAATTAGTAGTAAGTAAGGAATTTGTTGTATAGGAGTTACAATCTTTATATGCCTTACTTTGTATAGACTTTATAAGTCTCTACATTAAGTGACCCACTTTGTAGAGTAATGATTGACATTACAATCCACCAATCCTCATCCAAAAGGAGCCACCAGTCACGTCAAAGGTCTGGAGAAGGTGGCTATTTGCCGTTTCCATGGTTTCCTGCACCAATATGTAGAGACTTATAAAGTCCATACAAAGTAAAGAATATTAAGATCATAACTCATATACAACAATTTCATTACTTACTACTAAAAAGCAATAATTCTGAGGTTATTGAGGGGAAACTCTTAGTTAGTTGGCTTACTGGTTATAGAATAAGGCATTAATAACTACTTAATAATGACTAATTAAGAGCCAATATGTTACTTATTTGCATGCTAATAAACAACTAATTAATGTTGAATATGTGTTCCCTAATATAAAGTGTTACCCTTGTTTCTTATGAGAATGAAACCTGCAGGTGTGTTAAGGGTTGACCATCTAATTTACCTACTCAACAGTCATTTTTCTTTGTTGTCACTATACAAACACAAGAGTCGTTTGAATTGTGTTCATATGTCTTTCCACTGACCTTAAACATAGTTTTTTACATAAAGGAAATAGACATGATTGGTTGACATTTACATAAACCTCAAAATGACATCAAGTTGAATGCATACCATACAGAAATCTCAACAACCCATGGTTGCCATGTGCTGATATTGCAGAAATAAAGATTTTCAAAATATTGGAGGAGAATGTAACAGATAGAATTAGTATTCTGGAGTTTTGCAGAATGGCATGTTGACATTCTTGTCTGGTGAAAGGGTTGTGACTTTGGAACATACCTGTTTGACTTGGCTTACCTGCATTTTTTCCACAATGAGATTTTCTGGGCTCTGTTTAAAAGAAAAAAAAAGACTAGAATTTTGTTTAAAAATTAAAAACTTTGCCAAATCTCTCTTTATTTTCACTCACAAACAGAAGAAAGACATTGTAGACATTTGTCATTGCAAAATCAGGACTTCACTGGCAGCACACAATGAACACAGTCAAAGGGACTCGAAGCAACTTAGCTTTGGCTAACCAAAAAATGTGTTTTTCTGTTCAACTCTCATTGTTTACTAGCTTTAAAGAGAGTCCTTGGCCCCAGGTCAGCTGTTGAATAGTGTGGTCCGATATGATCCTAGCAGACCACGAAACCAGACACTTTGTGCATAGCTGCATTCTTTATCGTTCAACCTGTGTTTTTCATCAGATAATTATCCTTGTTTTTAACCCATTATCCAAACTCGCAGGTCGCTGGAGCTGATCCCAGCTGACATTGGGTGAGAGGCGGGGTCCACCCTGGACACGTCTCAGACTATCACAGGGCTGACACATGGAGATAGACTATCACGCTCTCATTCACTCCTACGGACAAATTAGAGTCACCAATTAAACCTAAGCTGCATGTTTTTGGACTGTGGGAGGAAGCCCGAAGAGAACCCATGCTGACATATGTGGAATTGGTCTAATAAAACTAAAATAACATAATTATTGGTTCTGGCTAGACTCAGATGACTGAAATGTTTGATATAATAACAGTTTTTATTGGCCAGAACTAAAATGTTTATTTTTCTATGACTAAAATATGACTTTTAATCAACTAAACCCAGACTAAAAAACTGGATGAGGATGGCTAAATATGATAAAAAGAATAAGGTCAATTGACACAGGACAAAGATTAAGACTATTTTTCATCTTTTTGAAAAGCTGAACGAAAACACACTAGACAGAAGGAATGACTGCAGTGACCAATAACTTGTTATGTACATATATGTAACCTATACATTAACCTTTCTGGGTTCAATATAGACATGTATAATGCCCTACAAAGCCTAACTAACCTAGAGTTATAACTAAAAATGAAACTCCTTGATGTCTGTTTTATCTTGTAACAAAGTTTTAGATTTAAATTTTGCTTCATTTCAGAGAAATAATGATATAAAAACCACAAAACCCAACTCAAAACCAAGCAGTAATTGCACTTACCACCGTCTGCTTTGGATATATATACTAATTTAAACATAAAAATAATAGAAATGAAAAGTTTATTTGATAGGGAAATTATTATCTAGATAGTGATTAAGTAAAAAAGTGAGATAAAATGATATTAAGATGAAAATATAACATTTCTTTATAATATTAAGTCTAAAATTCGCAAATCTTTGAATAGAGTTGTTAAACACTTTTAAATACATTTATAACAAAATCAATTTGAAAATGTTTATTCACTGAAAACAAAATATAAAAGCTGAAAGAAGACAACAACATTGTTGTTACTGCACTCTGTTTCTGCCTTACTATTAGAACCTTTTACAGCAGTGCAGTAACTACGTTTTTGGGGTCAAAGGTCACATATCAATTACCTACCTATAACCCCTTTGGCTGGCCAGTTAAAAACATTAAAAAAAAACTTTAAAACAGTTTTTCTCAGTTTGACCCTTTGTGTAATAACTGCAGTTAGACTTTGTAGGGCAGTACAGACGTGTACAGGATGTAAAATCTTTGAGGAACACATAACTTAAGCCGAAGCTAACGTGTCATTTGATAAATGTTTTAAAGATGAAACTCAAAACAAGCTTCGGTATCAGTTGTAGCAATGGTGAGCAAGTTAACTTTGTGAGTCCACCTGTGAGAATGTGCCACAGTCCAGTGGAGCAGAAGTGGAATTCCACGTCTGCAATTATTGAACAACAGGGTGCAAAAGAAGTATTTGAGCTGGAAAGGAGCTGAGGGAGCGGGTGGAAAGTCAGGCGAGGGTGATAAATCAGGTAACAACTAACGAAGCACTGACTCATAAACAAAGCCATTTTTATATCTCTGTTTACTTTATTCTAAAAGAAACAGACAGGGGTATACTGTAAATGAGATGATACACAACATTGAGGAGGTAAATATTAGAGAAAGGAATGGCGTGGTAAATAAATGTAGGCATTTGAACACTCAGCAAACTGGCGTTCCTTAGTACAGGAGACAACACACAGTACAGTACATCCTTTAAAGTCAATAATACAGAGACTCTGCCATTCACACAAAATCATATTGGCACTTAACAAAACAAAATGAATGTACTGGGTATATCCTCAATCCAGGCTACTTGGAGACAGGCACACAGCTTATTACAAACAGTGGCATAAGGCACTCTGCTGAAGATCTATCTTGTGTATGTCTTGTTGTTTCATAAATGGTACTGTAGAGTAGCTTCACATTCATTTTCAGAAATCCAACAATAGGAAAAGGCACATAGAACTGCTGGCAGAGGAACCATGGACACACATTCCTCAGATGGAATGGGAGACTAAAAGAATTCTCAAAGTCAAAAACATACATGTGCACAACATGTGTTATAAGGCACGTAGTAAAACATTATATATGTAGTAAACCAAAAAAAAAAGAAAAAGAATGAAAAAAGAATAGAGTAGGTGGTATATACACCCGGGCATTTTAACATGTTATAGAAAACATACCCTGAATGACTGTCTCTCTCTAAGGCAACAAAACAGACAAGACAAGGATATTCTCAATCCCCCTGAAGCAACTAGTTCATAAAACATCCCAAAACAATTTCTTTTACTTCAACAAATACTCTAATTTATGTTGCTGCAATATGCTTAAAAGGTTGCTGTAGATAAATTCTTTCTTTAATGGTGTCTGTTTGTCTGTTTTGAAATCCTCAGTGAGAGGTTTTGTCTGTTGACAGAATCTAAACCATGGTAAGGCCAGAAGACTCTCCCAAACTACAAGTACTGCTCCCTTTTCTCTGGTGGGGTACTTTTAACATTTGGTCTGCAATTCAAAAGGGAAAAAAAGACACGTTTCAGTCAAAGTACAGTCACAGCGCACAAAATAAACCCAAAAGACACATTTACAAAAACACCCAGAGGTCATAGGATATAAGTGAAATCATAAATCAGCGCAAGAAACCACAAAGGGTTTCAACTTATTGTTAACTTTCGGCCAATAACGGGACAGAGGAGGAAATGGGAGGTGTAGTAGAAGGTTGACAGGCTGAAATGGAGGAAGCCACCTCATTTCTTAAATAGAAGGTCTGATCACATTTCCTTTAAGAGTCCATATTTACAGAAACGGCTCAGAAGGTAGGGGAAGACAATGCATCTCTAAAACTGATTAGGTGCAGATGTAGTACTGTTGAAAAGGGAGTGTTCTACTACATGAGGTCCAAATTTGGGTCTAAGAGATAACAGGAAGAAAATGGGTAACACAGTGGTTGGACACTCGGACAGTCCTCGATAAAAAGGCGGGGGCTGATCAGTCAGGGAAACTAGTTTCACTCAACAACTCTGCCCTGAATTAGAGGAGAGAAGAAGACAGTCGGAGAAGAACAGGATTAGAGGACAGGAGGGGAAATAAGAGACACATCAAGATCTCTCAGGTTCTCACAACAGATATGAAGTGTTGGAAAGTAAGAAGGATGCTTGATGGTGGTAAAGATGTTAGCAAACAGGATGGAAAGTCAATGAGAAGGAGCGAAGGAGGGGAATGCTACATGTCAGCTCCAGATCACATCTTTCAAATAAATATTTATATTGATGAACTGAGTGATAAATTCAGGCTACACTACAAAAAAAGGGGTGTCTTAAAACAAGATGTCTAAATCTGAACACTAAATCTGAGGGAAATGATCTTGCTGCATGGACAGATAATTTCACTTGACAAGATTTTTTAAATTAGGATTATTAAATCTAAAAATAAGCATGTTGTACGCTTAAAATAAAAAATTAACTCTTAAAACAAGATAAATTAAAGCTGCAAGTAGCAATGAACTGGCCCGAGCAGAGTGCACTGGAAATTTTTTGTTTCTTACCAAGATAAAAAAAAAACTTTAGATTTAGAAGTGTTGCATAATTTATCTTGTTTTAAGAGTTAATTTCTTATTTTAAGCGTTCAACATGCTTATTTCTAGATTTAATAATCTTAATTTGAGAAATCTTGTCATGTGAAATTATCTGTCCATGCAGCAAGATCATTTCCCTCACATTTAGTGTTTTTATCTTGTTTTTAGACACACCTTTTTTGCAGTGTACTTAAAGCGACCACTACCCCAAAATCAAAAATACATATTTTTCCTCTTACCTGTAGTGCATCCATCAGTCTAGATGGTGACCCAGTTACTCAAGATAATCCACCAGCTTTGATGTGAGCAGTTTCATCAAGGAACTATTTTCAAAATCTGTGGATTATCTGGAGTAACCGGGTCAAGATTTCAGGAGAGACATTGCTGCTGAGTTTTTCAAATGTATTGTTTGGAGCTTTGAGCTTCACAAGCAAAGTGCCATAAAGTCCTATTATATTTGAGAGAAGGAAGCAGCTCTCCCACACTCGGCAACAAACACACAATTCTAGATTGATTAAAAAAAGGAAGTGCATTTTTGATTTGGGGTAAACTGTCCCTTTAAGCTAGCTGCCCATCAGCATTTTTTTTAAGGAATAGTTTGAATATCTTCATGAAAGTACTTTTTTACATTTCAAATGTATATTTTCATTTCTTTGGACATAGCTGCATAGGTAGTTTTTTATCAGACTTGTTGTTGAGCTATCCCTATTCAAAGCACAGCTGCTAATGACAGACCAGTGACGCCAGACATCCCCCTTTTATTTAAAGGGCACAAGGAATTTTCTATAGACCTACAACCCCCCAATCTGACAATAACAGAGCACTCCACAAACAAGTGTCTACCAAGAAGAGGGGCCATTGGACCAGGAAATGGGGGGACTGGGAGCCATTCTAGGAAAAGTCAATGGCCGTATTATGTGGAAGAGTGATGGACCAGCTCCTTTGGGAACATGAATTGAGGCATATTTTTGTGGGCAATCAAGGGGGAACTCAATAGCCAATTTAGCCTACAGTTGAATTTTACAGGTTTCAATGTGGGGCAGATTTTTAAAAACCTACAGATATTGCAATACATCCTCTTTGAGTGGTTGACTTGCAAAACACCTGTAGTTTGGAGGTTTTTTTAAGATGATTTTTGGGGGCTTTTTGCCTTTCTTTGATAGTACAGCTGAAGATTGACAGTAAATGGGGGACAGAGAGAGGAACAAAGTGCAGCAGTCTTAGTAGCCTATATGGAGCACACAGTGTGTGGCTGAAGCGCCCAATCACCTGTAGTTCTACTGCAGTGAGGTTAAATATGACATGGTTTATACTATTTACAACTCAACTTTTAAGCTTATAGTCTCGGGAGCGTGTCTATGTTCCCCGGGTCCTATGTTCCCCTCTTTGTATGAGACTGGGGAACATAGGACCCTTTTTCCCCGCTTTTCCCAAAAAGGGTCCTATGTTCCCCGGTCTGTTACTTTTTCCACCATTACTGCCAAATTCCATGGCAAATAGGCTTATGTAGGCCTACGGGCTGTTTGACGTGCATATGCAAATAACTTAACCCTAACCCTAACCTAACCCTAACCCTATCCCTAACCCTAAAAGGAAAATGCTAAGCCTCGATGCAAGACAATATGATTAGGGGTGGAAATGTACAAACATGAGTAATCCTAGATTTAAAAAGCAAAAAAATGAACTGCAAAGCAACCAGAAAGTAGCTGCTGCTTGAGCTAAGGTGGGCCATGCTGAGAGTCGACCGTAAAGATTGATAGATTGTGGGGAACATAGAACCCTTTTTCTGGAAAAGGGTTCTATGCTCCCCAGTATGTATTGCTAAAGGGGAACATAGGACCCTTTTTTTGAAAAACCCGCCCGGGGAACATAGGGATGACCCCATAGTCCATGACAAATTAATGATACCATAGTGTCTTATAGCTTATGATGCCCAACGAGATTACACCTGTGTGATGAGCACATTAATTAGCTTAGATCTTAGACTTTGCTTTGGTTATATAAGAGAGTTTGAGATAGAGTGTATGAATCTGGAATGATGGTGTTAGTTAATGGAGCATGGTGATATGTTTCGATGAGAGCTTTCACTTCCTCTTAGCGTAAAATGATGAAATGAGCATTAGCATTCATACTCAGTCAAACTAATCATACACCTTTTACTAACAGTTCACCTCCACTCCTGCAATTCTGATTGTGTGGTCGTGAGCAGCCCCCATCAAGTGATGGTTGTTAAACAGGACCAAATAAGATCTTGCTTTATTTAAGGAAGGTTGTCATCTGTTACAAAATGGCTGCCTGAGGCCTAATTACAAAGGACACTGAATTTACCTGCATCTTTATTGTCATTTTGGTTAGTTTGATCACATGTAAGCTGTCTTTGTCAGGCCATGAGAATACGTTTTTTTCCTGGGTCCGAAAGTGATAAATCCATATAGAGCGCAAATTGGACATAGAGGAAAGTCCCTAGATTGCAGGGTTGAATTAACCTGCCAGCAGCAGGTACCTTCAGGAAATTGAAAGTTATGTTGGATGTGAGCTAAACAAAATTAAGAAATTTCATTTAATTTTCCCCCAACTTGACTGATTTGCAGGCAATCATCATTACAAATAACCTTGTCCTCCAGACCTGCTACTCCACAGCAACATGAAAGTGTCCAACAGTGGAGAGGACTGCAACTATTTTGTGTGGAGCTGGGACCACAACATCGGAACCAAAGTACTGTTGAACAACTTGTTTTTGGCAAGGTTCTCTTTTATATTACTAGTTTAACACAAATATGTACACTGTTAGCATCAGGCTATTAGCTAGAGGAGCGTGTCTATGTTCCCTGGGTCCTATGTTCCCTGGGTCCTATGTTCCCGGCGACCTATGTTCCCCGGGTCCTATGTTCCCCCGGGCCCTATGTTCCCCTGGTCCTATGTTCCCTGGGTCCTATGTTCCCCTCAGCACTCATATCTGAAACAGATCTAATTAAACAAATTAAATGAAACGTTATTAGAGGTGAATGGTTAATGAGATTTTGTTTTAAACTCTCCACAAGGCTGCACAATACAATGGAGAACAGGTAGGATAATAAAAGGGAAAAAACTAAGCCTCGACACAAGACAATATGATTAGGGGTGGGAATAAACATGAGTAATTCTAGATTTAAAAAGCAAAAAAATGAACTGCAAAGTAACCAGAAAGTTGCTGCTGTGCAAATTTAAGTTTTGGGCTGCTTGAGTTAAGGTGGGCCATGTGATGGTCGGCCTGCTGGCCATGCTGAGAGTCTACCGTAAAGATTGATAGATTGCAGGGAACACAGGACCCGGGGAACACAGGAATGACCCCCTAGCTAGCAAACGTTAGCTCCTGATTTCTAACGTAATCACTCCCGGAGGTCTGGTTGTTAAAACCTTTTTGTGGCTAAAAAGATAACATGTCACAGCCCATTGAAATTGCATGGCAATACCAACAAAAGACGTGTTCAATGCAATGATTTGATTAAATGTTAATTAACTCAGCTCCTCCAGACCCAAGACAGAGGTTGGTTTTTTCGCCCCTTTATGTTCTATCATTTTAGAGGACCCTTTCTTTTTCTCTATCTGATCAATTAGAACATCTGTGAACGGTGGACTTGAAAGTGCACTTATGTATTACGTCATCAGGAAAAAACTTCCACTTGGATATTTCATAGGCTGAATTCAGTGTCTTTCAGTCTCTGTGTGACTACAACATATCTAAGGTTTACCTACATTATTTGTTTGAGCTTCTCATCCTGCTCATTAAGCTTTAAGTTAGTTACTATCTGCTAAGTAGAACTTTTAGAGCTCGTCTGCCTTGTGCCTCTCTAGCTTTCTGTTTGCCTGTAGCTGTGCTTAAAGTTTGAGCTGGAGAAGTCAGTGTCCTCTGTGATCGCAGCCTCACTGACCTGTTGTCCTGGTGAGATGGTACGAGTCTCCCACAACAGCACAGGAGCCGCTCAGAGCAGTTCCAAGTTTTTGTATGGTGAGTTTGGGGCTCTCTCTTTACACAACATAACTGCACCAGTGGAGTGTGAATACACAAAGCAATATAGAAGCAATACACATATGCAGTTCCAACCAGGAAGCATAGGACATCCTAATAAAAGTTCAGCAAATTTTGCAGTAACATTATTTCTAGCTCCATGTCCATTCTCCCTGGGTATCTGCTGTGATACCCATTACATTTGCCTTTAAATGTGTTGTGTCCTTTTCATGTTTATTTTAAAGTGGATGACTCACAGTGAGACGTTGTGATTTGTGTGGTCAGATTTAAGAAGCTCCACTAATCTCAAGTAGCTAAAATTATGACATTAAGGCACATGAGAGGTTTCCATTCACAATTGCATGCTTTTTATAATATATAAGTATGATGGGTTATTTACATGCAATATGTGGGTTGTCTGCTCACAAAAAAATATATAAGTGTGAATATAATTTTTTTGAGCCAAAATACATCCTACTGCTGCATAATGTACTGGTGTATAATACTGTATGAGTACTGTGTGAGTACCTGTGTCTGCACATGCATGCCAGTGTGTCAGTTCGACAAAACTGCATGTATGTGCATATGATAGTCTTTTTGTCTGTTTGCTTTTTATAATTGTAGGAAAAAGGGGGGTTGTGCCAAACATGTCCGATGCTCTCTGTTTGGGTGGCTGCTGGGAGGGGGTGGGGTTTACACGTACTCCCTGGCTGTGGAAGGCTGTGATTGGCGGTAATATTGCTGCCCTCGCATGTCATCTTTAGAGCAGGAGCAGCACAGCAAGGAACCACCCAGAACCGTCAGACTGGCTGCCGCCCAGCCCACGAACAGGGCCGAGCCGAACTCATACCTGTGTAAGAGAGGGAAGAAAGGGTGGTAAAGAGGCCAGGTATACAGTATGGCTGTGGGTGTCAGAGCTTTAATGTTTTTACTTCTTTCAATATGTTCTTATGATTAGCTACAACTGGGAGGGTGTCTATGTTCCCCGGGTCCTATGTTCCCCTCTTTGTATGAGACTGGAGAACATAGGACCCTTTTTCCCTGCTTTTCCCAAAAAGGGTCCTATGTTCCCCGGTCTGTTACTTTTTCCACCATTACTGCCAAATTCCATGGCAAATAGGCCTATGTAGGGCTACAGGCTAACCCTAGCCCTATAGGCTAACCCTAACCCGGGGAACTAAGGTCCCGGGGAACAAAGGGATGACCCCTTTCACTTGGGGTCATCCCTGTGTCCCGGGACCTATGTCCTGGGACCTGTGTTCCCCGGGTCCTATGTTCCCCGTTTTTCCCAAAAAGGGTCCTATGTTCCCCTGTAGCAATACATACTGGGGAGCATAGGACCCTTTGGGTTAGGGTTAGCCCGTAGGGTTAGGCCTATTTGCATATGTGCGTAAAACAGTCCGTAGGCCTACATAGGCCTATTTGCCATTGAAATTTGGCACTAATGGTGGAAAAGGTAATAGACCGGGGAACATAGGAGCCTTTTTGGGAATAGCGGGGCAAAAGGGTCCTATATTCCCCAGTCTCATACAAAGAGGGGAACAAAGGACCCGGGGAACATAGACACGCTCCCCTCCAACTCATTGGAAGTCAAAAACAAGATTTGCTGAAAGTAACTTTACCCAAGAAATATCAAACGATATCAACCATATATAGGCAAGAAGAAATAAATATCTCAAGAATCTTGCACTGAAATTATTAGCTTTCCTTAAAAATCCACTTTGCTGATTCTCAAATGATTCTCTGCTTTGGTTGTACAACAACCAAGAGGAAAATGACCCTACATCTTACTTGATTTATTACTTCAATAAAATTTTTATAATTAATTTATGTTCTCAGTCATTGGTTTCAATTCTTTAGTACAGCATGGTTTTTATTTTGTAAATTATGGTCCCATGTTGATAGTAAAATAGACAATAAAGCATTTTGGGAGGGGTTAACTTGATATTGACAGGTCACTACCATTGTGAAACTTTGAGGTTTTTTCACAGTGTTTTTTCAGTTTGGTTGAAGTAAATGACACTTAGGACTCTGAGGAGCTGACTGTTCATTTTGAATTACAGTTGCTCCTTGCTAAACAAGCTAGTTAGCCAGTGTGATCCATTCTGTGCTTGCACTGGTTGCAAAAAACAAGATGGCAATGATCAAAATGGCAAACTCAAGGCTGTTTTAAATGCCTGTAAAACAATAATATTTGATCCTGATATTGAGAAGCTAGTCGTGTTGATAAGCTATAAGGTACCATTAGTTGCTATAGCTAGTAACTATAAGGTACTATAAGCTGATAAAGCTAGCCGATTTATCAACTATAAGTTTCTATTAGCTGCTACAGCTAGCCATGTTTATCATCTATATGGTAGGGCTGGGCGATATATCGATATAAAAAATATATTGATATATTTTTAAATGTAATATGGAATTAGACCATATCGCATATATCCATATAGTTCAAATTTGCACTATGATCCTTGCTCTAGGCAAGCTGCTTTATATATAAATGCTGCCCTTACTAGGGTTTGTCATATTTAGTTATTTTGTAATGTTCGTTATTCTTTTCTCATATAAATATATTTATTTCAGAAAAAAGATTGGCCTATTTTATTTCATAGGTTATATTTATTTAAGATATTTTTTTATTTAAATGTGCACTTTATGGAGCTTTGATTTTTTTAAAGAGGTACTCCTGTTGTATTTATGTTCACTTGAATAAACAGTTTCAATAAAACTACTTGTGACATGTCATATTTGGTTTTGGCTTTGACTGAACATTTGCTCTCACTTTGCAATAAAAAAAATATCGGGATATATATCGTATATCGATATTCAGCTTAAATATATCGGAATATGACTTTTGGTCGATATCGCCCAGCCCTACTATATGGTACTATTAGCTGCTATAACTAGCCATATTTTTCAATTGTAAAATTTAGTACCTTAGAGTAAGGTTAAGCTATGTTTATCAGGCATAATTGCCAACCACCAGCAGCTGATGTTAGCCATTTTTATCAACAATATGGATGAATTTTCCAGCACTTAAAATCGATGATACAAGTAGAACACATCTGCTGTAACTATACACCATTGACTTAGACTGGAGACTACTATTTTCACTTGTATCAGTATTATTAGAAGGGATGGCTATTTATTTAAATGTAAACAAATGTACATATCAAGCCTCATACATGTACTAAATATATGTCAACAAACAGAATAAAAAGAGAGTGGGAGCCAAGCAAGAGATTGAAATGACACACCCAACTTTGAATGCTGTTATGTAAACACACATCTTCCCTTAGTGACAACATCAATTCAAACTGACATCACATGCTTTGTTGTCTCCTTATATGGAATTGTATTGTTTGTCTCGTGCCTCATACTTTTGGCTATTCATATGGAGTAGAACGACAACATAATAAAGGGGGTTTTGTTGCTGGGCTCAATCATTCCTGAAATGATTTTGTCATGAGGCACGATAAATGAAATATTGTGTTGACATGACAGTAGCCAGTGTATTATGTTCCATAGAAATCCATACAATGAAACAGAGGTTATCCCAGTAGTTAGGGTTGTGTTAATCCTGTGAAAAAAACCCTCAGATTTCAGATTACATAAATTGGCAACATTTGCCCACTGCCTCATCACAGTCCTACACACACTAGTTATTTTTGTTAATGCAAATAATGACAGTTAGAATTTAATTGGCACATATGTACAGAATATACTGAATAAACATCTAGCATCAACACTTAACAAGGCTCCCATGTTACCCACATCAAGGTTATAATAGTTTTGGATTTTTCATTAGTTTTAGTTTTAATTTTGTTGTTATTTTTTGTTTTCAAATTCAGTTAGTTTTAATTTGTTTTTAGAGTGAGTTTGCTCGTTTTAATTAGTTTTTATTTTTGGGGAAAATGCTTAGTTTTAGTTTAGTTTTTAACCAGATAGATGAAATAGATTTCATATCAACCAAAAAGGTATGTATGAAAAAAGTTGACAAAAACAAAGGACATTTCCACTATAATTTTAGTTAGTTTTGTAACCACGCAAAACAGTTTCAGTTAGTTATCGTTCTTTTAAAAACTTTATTTCTTTAGTTTTGTTAACTATAATAACCTTGACCCACATCATACAAAAGCTTCCCTTTTTTATGTTCCAATATTCTATGTAAATGTAAAGTAAAGGGCTACTAGAGAGAAGGAGAGAGAGTTTGTCGGTTGTTGTTTTTTAAATACCTGGCGTTGGGTGGTGTGTTTGGGTTGAAGAACTGATAGGACACCTGAGTGGCATACCAGGACACAGACACCAGTGTACATAGACCTGTGGAGGGAGAAAGGATTAATAAGAGTGTATTAGTTCTCTGTAGCAGTCACGCCTGTGAGCATTCACTGTGGCAGAGCAACACACAGATGAACTGAACTGGGGAGTCCTTATTTTGTTAATTCTCTCCCCTCGGCTTGTGGTTTATGGCTGAGGTCAACGACTAATGCTTCTAAACAGACCACTTCCTGTTTACAGCAGGGACTCTAATTACAGAGAAGACCCCCGGTGAGAGTTTCAGGCTACAAAAATACCAGACTGCTCTTTCTAAATGCACTGGTTGCTGGAGATACTGCAATAGATTATTGGTAACTAAACAAAGCATTGAAAGAACAGAGCAGAAATCATACCTGCGAGCAGGAAGAGGATCCCTCCGGTCACAGCGATGCGGGTTTTGGTGGCAGGGTTGTTATCTCCCACCTTAGTGCACTTCATGCCCACCACGCTGACGATGATGCCAATAAAGCCCAGCAGTACTGACACCACCATGAGGGCCCGACATGTCTGGATGTGGACTAAATAAAGAAAAGGAAAGGAAAGGAGGAGGCAGGAAATGCAGAGAGAGCACAGAATGGTGATACAGTAGAAGAAAGGCAAAAAAAAAAAGGACAGGAGAGGGAAGAAAGTGGTGAGGACATGAAAAAAACAAGTCTCTTGGTCCATCACTTGGAATAAAAAACATATTTCTGACCATTAAAGTGATGATTATATGGGAATGAAGCTACACAGGCCATACAGGATTGATGGGAGACCACATGCATTTCTGACAGAAAGCTCATTAGGGAGAGTCCACCACTGTCCTAGTTTCCAGCAGGGTAATTCCAGCTTTTTCATTTACAGAGGTGACTTTCTTGGCCAAGCTCTGGGACCTTAAATGATCCTGTAAATCTTCTCCAGATAATTCCAGTGTGGTTTTGCCTCCTTAAAAATCTAATGTGCCGCCCACACAGGCCTCAGCACACACATAACTTAGTGGGAGGAACATATTTACACATATTTATACACACACACAGACACACAGACATGTGCAAATGCACAATATCAGCACACACGCAATTACTGTAGGTGGAATAGACACAGATGAAACACACAACTCTCTCACACACAGAGCAGCTGTAGGAGGGCCTGCTTTACATGTTTCACACAGTGGGATTAGTGTGGCTTTGTCACAAAGCAAGATTGTTTTCACGGGGCTGTCGCCACAGCGATCAGACGTTGCTGCCTCAAATGCAGCCGTTCACAAACGCGTTTGAAGCGAAGCGCCTAATGATACTGTCAAAATACTGATGGAGTGTGTCTCATTTAGCCCAGGCGAGGGGATTGTTGAAATCCCAGCTGCGGTACAAAACATGCAAAGTCCAATATCCTGATTCTGATATCAGACAAAGCTGACAAATATGGTATTTAATGTAAACATAACAGAGCCTTTCATACAGGTTTAACAGCCAAGGCCACAGGCATTAGCTTCAAATAACAATGGCTTGAAGCATAAGCCAGTATTTATATATCACAGGAGAAAGGCAAAGCTACAAATACAACATAGTGAATACACTAAAGTAGAACAAAAAATAGAATGGAATGATTTGGAAAAACAAATCTTTAAACAGGGAGTGAGTGAAGTCAGGAGATTTTTTGGTGGTCAAATGTTCCAAGATCAACAATATTGTTTCACGCTCAGCTAGAACGGAGTAACATAGTCTGACACAAGGTTATTATAGTTAACGAAAACTAACGAAATAACCAAAACTAGAATTGAAAAAACATTTTCGTTAATTGAAATAAAGAACGATAACTTACTGAAACTGTATTTTGTGGTTCCAAAATTAACTAAAATTATAGTGAAAATGTCCTTCATTTTCGTCTTTGTCAACTTTTTTCATTTTTGGTTGATATGAAATCTATTTCATCTGTCTGGTTTTATGACTTAATAAACTTATTGGGGCTGAGATGGATCAGACAAAGGAAATAAAGGAAACATTTATTGTGACCTTATTGAATCTTGCACCCAACAAATACCCCATTACAACAAAACTAAAACTAATAAAAACTAAACTAAAACTAAGCATTTTCCAAAAAATAAAATCTAATTAAAACTAGCAAACTCCCTCTAAAAATTAATTAAAACTAACTGAATTTGTAAACAAAAATTGAAAACGAAATCCAAACTAAAACTAATGAAAAAAACAAAACTATTATAACATTGGTCTGACACTTTTTCTGGAGCTTTTAACAGCATCTCATAATCATTAAGATTAGCTTAAATCAGATTTAGTTTTTTTTTTTTTAAATCAAACTACTATTTCCATAGTCTTTCACATTCAATTAAATGGAATGGGGTGAATCAAAATACAACAGAATAGCTTGATAATACTTTATCCTGCGAAATAGCTATTAAAAACACTTTGAGTGACTTTTTTTTGTCAAAACTACTGTTTCTAACCTAGGAGTGGACAAATATGCTTGTTTGATGGAAGAAAATATGTAGATTTACAATTGTAAATTTGTAAACAACAAAGTGGTGAGTAAGGTCCCATAACTATTAGGTCCCACTGTTGGATATGCTGCTTGTGTTTTCTGTCTTGGGCTATTTTGTCCATTTTTGAAACCTTTTCATGTCTTTTCGTGTCGTTTTGGGTCATTTTGTGTCTGTTGTTGTGTCTTTTTTGGTCATTTTGTGTCTTTTTTTGGACATTTTGTGTCTTTTTTCATCCTTTAGTCCAATATAAAATGTGATTTTTAATCTTTTATGATTAGGCGATTAGACCTGTAGTTAAGGTCATATTATTAATTTAAAATTATGTGTTGCATTTTATTGCACGGAAAGTGTAAACACATGTTGATAGCTGTTCTAGTATTGGTGTGACAAAGGAAACATGTATAACATTAAATATGATTGAAAAACATTTTTTTGCCAAATAGATGCAGCACAAACACTGTAAAAAAAAACACGAAGCTTACCAAGTATTTTCTTCTTATATCTAGCAATAGTATTTTAATTACATTGTTTTGAGTATAATTTACCTACTGACCATAGATTTATGTGCTTATTTAATTATTAGTATTATTATTATTATGTGCTTATGTAATTATGTGATTGTTTAAAGACTTCTTTTTAGGATTGACATTGTGAGCTTTTTCATGCTTTTCAAGCTATTCAACTGTTGAATATGGTGAGTTTTTACCTAAAATATTGGCTCCAGTTGAGAGTTTTAGTTGCATGTCATTTTAAAGTTATTTCAAAAGTATTTTCTACCACCAAAATGTGCTCGTTTCAAGTATTACTGGCTTATTTTAATGTTACTACAGTTGGTCTTTTCAAGCCACAATTGCTCAAAAATAAGTGTATTTTGATTTATTTCAAGCTGTCATTGGTTTTCCAGTGCTGAGATATTTTTTACTTATTTAAAGAATTCTTACAAAGAAACATTTACTTACTGCACTGGCAGATACTTTGACTTGTTTCAAGCATGTATTTGCTTAATTCTAATTATTTATTTCATATTTTTTGTCAGTTGGTTTTTGCATTGAATGGCCTATCTTGCAATGTTAATGAAGGATTTTGAGCATTTGCCCCCTGATTTGGATCCACTCCAAAACTAGGGATAATAAACAAATAAGCGAAGCAGAAGTTCACACAGTCCAACCTAGGTGGTGCTAATGCACCATAAAGTTGGTGTCGCCACCATTACAAGAAGTAGAAGAAGAGAAGAAGAAGAAGAAGAAGAAAAACACATGGCAGCAGTTTAAACCAACGGGCGAGTATGTCTGCAGTCAGGAAGTATTTTAAAGTGAACGAAAATAACACTGCGATTGCAAACTGTGAGGTATGTAAACTGGGAAGGTGAAATTTCTTATTTGTAATTATTACTTGATTGTTCAAGCTATCTCAAAGAAGTGCTCAAAGAATGTGTGTTAAATGATAAAATAAAAAAGGCACATCCTGGATCTGTTTCTTCGCTCTTCTTCACTTTTTTAATGTATTATAAAAGTATCGGATCGGGACTCTCAAAATCAAATGACTCGGACTTGGACTCGGAGGCAAAAAAACCTGATCGGGACATCCCTATCCAAAACTCCATGTGTTTTTTGTTGGCACAGGCTTCACTATTCCAACAAGTTCAATAAAAATCAGGCCAATGGCTTTTCCAAAATCCTGCTGACAGACAGACAAACAAATAAACCCCCCAAAAACATTGGCAGTGATAACAAAATGCAACTATATGTGTTAGAAAAAATAAAATCACTTCAAAAGGAGCTGTGAAGCAATAGCCTGAGCAGCAACCAGAAGCCATCGTTTGTCATTGTGACAGAAATACACACACCATCATTCATGGTTGCAGCAGTGAAGTAGCATTTGAGAAGCTGATCTGAAGGGACCTATGATGGGGGAAGAGGATGGAACAATCTTTGAAGTCTGATTTATGGCTCCATAGCTCCGTTTGATGCAGTCTCTGAATAGTCTTCATAGAAAGAGGTTTGATTTTTTCTTTTCTTTCATCCACTCTGAGCATTCCTCTTTCTGTTTTGTTTTTTAAGGGCATGCGGGGGTTTAGGCCGATTGTCTGACCACTTTCAGTTGGTGACAAACCAGAAAGGGAGTTCGAGGGCCTTTGGGGTAAAGGAAAGGCTAAAGGAGGGAGGGAGGGTGATGGGGGGAGGCTGGCTCACCCTCTACGCCTCTTTCTCCAGTGCCAAGGTTGGCAGTGCCAGCCACAAGATTTCAATGAGTGCTTACTAGTGTGTGTGTGTGTGTGTGTGTGTGTGTGTGTGTGTGTGTGTGTGGGCACTGTAAGGTCCCATTGTGAGGTCACTTGTGACTCTGTAGAACGTAATATTTGTTTGCCCACTCACTACACAGCTATGAAACTCGCCTCATTCGATAACTTCAGGCATTTCCCAGTCCATGTTTACCTCAAACTCAAGACACAAAGTCTAAGTTTTTTTTAATATATCTACACTTTATTTGGAGAAGAGATTTTCCTTATCCACCCTTCACTGTAAAAAAATGTCTGATTTTATGGTGAAAAACTGCTAATCCACGACAGTAAAAGACCGTAAAATGATAAATGGGTTAATTCAGTTTCAGTAACAATGAAACACCGTAGATGAATATATCAGCCAAAACTGTATTTTTTTTTTTACAGTTTGAAATAAACAAACATTACTCCACTGTAAAATACACTGGCAATATACTGCAATATATATATATATATATATATATATATATATATATAAACCATCACTGTAATATTTGCATTTGTTTTTTGTAAAAAATACTTTTTCTCACTGTTAAATATACTAAACACCACATCTCTAAAAAAAAATATATACTGTAATATTTAAGGGTAAAATCGTAGTATTTTCTGGTCGATTATATGGCAGAACAGCGTTTCTTTTGATGGAAAAACTTTTTTTACAGTAAAATATGGAATAAAATTCATCTTAAACGTGAAATCAACAGTGCTAATATTCTTTTACCGTAATATTAGAAAAAGTTGCACTATATTTATTACGGTAAAGTTCTGGCAACCACAGCTGCCGAGGTTTTTTTACCGTGAAAACAACATTTTTTTTTTTACAGTGTAACAGGATGGTATCCTTAATATCCTAACTGGTCTAGACTATACTCTTTAAGCCAACAAATGAACAGGCAGAAATATTTATTACCATAAAACTGGAATATAGTTATTGTTCATTATGCGAGCACAGACGCATCACATTCGCTCTTGCGGAGGGGAAGACATTAAATTCAATAAGTCTGCAATTTTGGAATTATTATTCTCAGTCATTGAACCTCAACGTAAACTCATCACAATTACCTTTTTTGTCTAAAAAGATAATGCTGATTATACTCTATACCTCTCTTATTGTCAACAAATCCCATGCAGAGACCAAAACCAGCAATGGATGAATACATAATACATTAATAAAGTACTAATACGCTAATAGAGTTGGAATAAAATATTTTTACCTCTTTCTGGGAAATGGTTGTGACAATGTGATTTATTCTTCACAGATAAATTGTATATCCTCTCAAGACTGTATTAATCAATCTCTTCCAAACAAATCACAATGAAAATGAAACCACAATTAACCAAGGATTATGTCTGAAAACAAAATTATTCCAACTTTATGCGCAACCATGTAGAATCCAAAAGCCTGATATATCTAATTTCTCTGTCCTTAGAGCTCCAATGTTTTCCAAAAACTATTCAAAACACATCAGTGAGCCACACTTTTGCACTGGTGAACAGACTGAAGTGCTAATTGTGTATTAATCCACAGCTCACAATAGTCCCCAACAAATGCACTATTTCCTCTTTTTTATAAGAGTTTATAATTGTGATTTTTTTTTTTTTTAAATGTAAGTCTTCAGCATAGGAACCACTTTGCGTGAGTACAGACAGAGTGGGAGGTCTATTGCAAGACAGACTAACACATTGTTGGTTATTTCATGACCCTAAGCAACATGTAGAATTACACCAGCCTTTTCCATTATTAAATGATAGTAATGGGAAATGATGTGTGGATTGGACAGCTGCATGTCCACTGATTGAGCTGATATCAGCCAAAACAGTATTTTTTACACTTTGAAAAAACAAAACATTATTCCACTGTAAATTTCTGTGCTTTGTAACAAAAATATACTGTTATATATATATACAAGCATCACTGTAATTTTTGCATTTATTTTTTGTAAAAATATTTTTTCTCTCTGTTAAATGTACTAAACACCATATATGTAACAAAAATATACTGTAATATCTAATGGTAAAATATTTAATTTATGCAGCATTTATAAAGTATTTTCTTGTCAATTATATGGCAGAACAGCGTTTCTTTTGATGGAATTTTTTATTTGATTTTTTATGGTAAAATATGGAAGGATCTTCAACGTGAAGTCAGCAGTGCTAATATGATTTTACCGTAATATTAGAAAAAGTCGCACCATATTTATTAGGGTAAAGTTCTGGCAACCACAGCTGCTGTTTTTTTACCTTAAAAACAACAGATTTTTTTTTTTTTTTACAGTGTAAGCTACATTCAGCAAGCAGGACTACACTTTAACATGAATGTACGTTTCATGTTTAATGCTGAGGTGAATACATTGAGCTGAACTGGGTGCAATCCCTTTAATCTAACTGGGCTCATAGAACATTTGTGACTAGCAGTATTGCAACAAACCATAAAACAAAACAGCTGAACCTCTGTATGTGAGGATGCTTTGCCTTTAATGTGGTGAATAGGTCTGGTATAATATTGGGGTGCTGTTTTTGGTGGTGTCACAATGATCTGCTCTTTAATTTACCTCCAAATGTCTGTGTGGCACATGAATTTCTGAAAGGACTAATATATATGTATCTAGGCTATATGTAATGCAACTAAACACTTTGGCAGAAGCAGGTCTTGTGTCTTTAATACCAGATGTTTCTGGTTCTGAAGAGCTGTCCTTTCAGCACCACCTACTTCACTCTTATGAAAATAACAACCATCCTTCTCAACTGTGTGATAGTCTGATCATCATCTCCTTTTTGAGCAAAACACTCAGTAAACCTGCAGCAGATCTAACAGTTTCCACTACAGCTGCTTGGCCGCATCAGCAGAGCCCAGCACAGTCTGGTGAACAATTATACCCTCCATCACATGCTGCTCCTGCTGCAAACGTGGCCAGGGAGGAGAGCTACTTCACAACTCAAATCAGCGTTGCTGTTGGATCAAACCTACCCTGTTTAATGGAGATTCAGACCTGCAGTGCCTTCTCTGACCCCAGACACATGATAGGATGCTGATCTGCTCCATTTCATGATTTGTCTGAGGGAGCACCTGAATAAACATGTGATTGATCAAAAAGAACAGTACTGTGCTCATTCAGAGGTGCATATATTTAACCCCTATAATCATTTCTTGAGTGTTTTTTTTTCTTCTTCAGTCTGAATCTGTACTCACTGGGTGTGTTAATGGACAAGTGGAACAATGTGCGCGTGTGGGGAAAACAGAGCGCATTCTGGGAATATCTCTGGTGTTTGGCTCAACACTGCCCTTTTCTTCTCCTAACAGCCCCTATTCATCCACAAGGACAATACTTGGTTCTTTTTGCTGCAATGAACCAAAGGAGATGGGAGATCAGCTCGGGCACCCGTCACACAGAACGCCACACAAAGTGTTTTGATATAATGACTCACCAAGACACCAAAATGTTTGCAAAGTGCCTCATTTGTTGCTTCAAGACCAGTGTGCCACAGCAGGAACTGTAAGCACTCTGCTCTCCAACCACAGAGAAAAACACACAAACTCAATGTGTTCAATTGTTTTATGAAAATGACTTGTGAACAAGCCCACCCCCTGCAGCCTTTCATTAGAATCTCTAATAGGATGATTTAAGCAGACAGTAGATGGATGGATTTCTATAATCTGTGTGCCATTAATTATGAGTCACTAGGTCCTACTTACAGATTGGAGATGACAGGAGGCTCATATTCTGAGCTAATTTATGTCTGGACCCCACATTCCTGACCCCCTCCCACTCCTCACACATTACGTTTCATGATGTTTTGGAATTGAACTTCATTAAATACTTGAACTGAAGCATTTTAAGTGAGATTTACAGCTTCTGAATTGAATGTGTCCCAGATAGCTGGGGCTTGTGGACTTGTTTTCTTTCTGTTTTTAATGCTGATTAATATGTGTGGCCAAATAAACGGGCCAGCTACAGCAACTGATTTGTAACACCATGGATATTACTCTGGGGTAGCTTGGGGAGACAACTGAAGGTGAAAGTTTTGACTGTATCTTCCTAACTGATGAAAAGTCACACAAAGCCACTGTATAAAATGTAGATTATTAAAGAAAGACAATAAAGAAAGTCACGTAAGAATAAAGTTTGAAGGATAGAGTGAGATTAAAAGACTTAGAGAAACATTTCTTGCTTTTTAAGAAAGTTATTGCCTCACTAGTATTTTAACTGTGTTCTTCCATTGTCTGACAAATTATCCATTGAATATCACTTAATAAGCCACATAGTACCCCATCAACACACTTAGACTAGATTGTTATATCATGTTTCAAATATGATAATTACCATACACTTAATATACCTATATGATAGGGCTGGACAATATAAATACAATACACTGCAAATTATTTGTTTCTTACCAAGATTTTAAAAAAAAAACTTTAGATTTAGAAGTGTTAGATAATTTATCTTGCTTTAAGAGTTAATTTCTTATTATAAGTGTTCAACATGCTTATTTCTAGATCATTTCCCTCAGATTTAGTGTTTTTATCTTGTTTTTAGACTCACCTTTTTTGCAGTGTACACAACAACTAATCCATTATTCTATCTGAAAGCTAAGACAATGTCTCATCTCATATAATGATTTTGATATTATATGGATATATTGCCCAGCCCTATAAGACAGTTTTACCAAACAGTCTAAAATGGGGAGAAAAGAGTAACAGCCAGTGAAAGCACGAGCCACTACAAGTTAGTCAGGTTTTGTCCAATCAAATTCAAACTTGGTACTCACTGTCCAGCGAGAGCATGGAGTCAAAGATCTTGCACTGCACCTGTCCTGTACTCTGTGAGGCGCAGCTCATCCACAGCCCCTCGTACAGACCCACGGCCGTGATGATGGCATCACCGGCATACGAAGACTGCTTCCACTGGGGCAAGGCAGTGGTTGAGATGATGCCGATCCAGCCACCCAACGCTAGGAAATAACCCAACAACTGGAGACCTGAGTTGGCCATCCTTATCTAGCTCTGTCCCTCTACTTGTATCTGGTCTTACACTCCTGTTTCACTTGCTACAGCTTTTGTTCAGATGACTCTAGTGTGTCCTCCTCTCTTTGAGCGGTCCTTGTGCACACACCTGTAGCTATCCTTTACTTTACTTTTCTCTTCTCTATCTGCTCACTTTGAGCATCTCTTTCTGCCTCTCTGCTTTAACTCTCATCCGTAGAACTCCCCTCTTTCTCCTCGTCTCTAACTCTTTCTATCTTTCTTGAGCTCTCCACGTCCTGGGCTGGTTTCAGCCCGTCAGTAGGGACAGTGAGTTGATGTCTCCCCTCAGGACTGTCCTGTCTGATTCCTTGATCCCTTTGGGGCTCAGTCAAAGTTGAAGAAAGCCTTTTCTGGTGGTCAGTGGTTCAGTTCATCAAGCATCGTCGCTGGGCTGCCTCACTCTCTGCATGGCTTCTTCCAATTTTCTCTCTCTGCTGCTTGCTTACTTTCCCCCCACTACAATCTTTCCATCTGCTCCAGGCTCAAGTGGCTCAATGAGGGGTAGCAGAAAAAAAAGGAAAAGGAAAAAAAAACTAAATGTGAACACAAAAAGTCCTTAACAGGCTGACTGCGAAGGGATGGGGTAAAGGGCTAAATTGTGATTGGACTCCTCTGTGTTGTAGGAACGCCTACTGGGAGGGAAAAGGGATGGGCTGGCTGGGAAAAGCACTGTTTCAAACAGACAGGGGAAGAAAAAGAAAAAGATGTAGCACAGGAGCGAAAACAGCATAGGTAAAGTCATAATGACAAGTTCATTAATGACAAATACTGAAGCGTTTCTTGGACTTTGAATTTGTAATTTAATCATTCAGCGAAACCCCTTAATAATGCTTTAACATGCTTTATCTCCATGTCTTGCTTGCATTGATCCTTTAAAGGTTTGCAGTCCCTGCTGGAGGTGTGCTGGAGGTGGTGGTAAAGTGCAACAAACACACGTAAATCAGCATCTAAACAATGCCTGGCTGAAAAGGACGTGTCACATGCAGACAGGCTCTCTGGAAATTATGGCCCGCCAAGGCAAGCCTCTCCCATCACCATGGCAACCACGACAAATGAAGAGAGAGAAAGAGAGAGAGAGAGGGAGAGTTCACCCAACTGTACATCCTTAGGAGCTGCAAATGCAGACACACTCCAGTCTTTTGTGTCTTTGGAGAGTGAAGAAAACCTGTTTTCCCACAGTTGCACGCCTTGTCAGCTCTGCTTCACTCATTACATTACCTTCAATTCACTTCAGACTAACTCTATAATTCTATTCTGCCAATTAGACTGCCCTATAGTCCACACACTTGGTCTCAGAGACATGGCTATTTTCTCACAACTGTAAGAGGCATGTCTCACCCCCACCCTGCACACACACACACACACACACACACACACACACACAGACATACAGCCCGTCTACCTAACAACCATGTTCTTGCCAATACTATCAAATTTAGTTTCAATGCTGAATATAAAAAATATTATTCACCTAAGAATAAATAGTTTAAATACATAGCAACGTATGTGGAAAGGCAGCATGTTGTTGCTGGTCTACTTGTTTTGCTTCATTGTGCATTTATTTCTCTCCACTTTTAATTCTACTCACTTAATTCTTTGTATTTCTTGTTTAACCTTTTGTTTCTTTTTCATACATGTCATACCAACTGAACCTTGAACTTGAACTACCACATCAAAAAAAGAACATGTGAACATGCATGTGACCGCACTTATCCTGCACCAAGCCTGTCTTTGAAAACCCTTTACTAGACACACACACACACACACACACATACACACACACACACATCCTTAAAAACTCATATTGATAGAAACAGCCATACATGGAGGTGTCCACAAGGTTCAACAAACCCTGGGTTTGCATATTCAGGGTGTATGTATGTGTGACTGTAAGTGCTGTGTGCTCAGGTTTGCGGTGTCTAATGAGGGGCTTGGCATATGGGGTGAGTTGTGGTCAGAGCACAGAGGTCAGCTGAGCCTGAGAGGCGAGAAGAGATGAAAGAGAGGCAAAACAAGTGCTCAGGTCCAGCGTAGCGGGTGGAGAGGTGGGTGCTTTCTGATTTTGAATCATAACAACACTCTGCTGTCGGTGGGGTCAGGGCAGGATGGTGTAAAACTCCACTCAGCAATGTTTTGGGTGTCAAACATTCAATGCCTGTATGCTTAGGGCAAGTCCTTATCCCTAACTGAGAAAATAGTTTTTCATTGCCTTTTAAATGTATCCATGTGATTTTAATCACCCATATTGTCACAAAGTGCATATGATCGTAATCGTATTTTTTCAGGTCTCTATGGATACTGTTGGGTTCCTTTTGGGCAACTACACTTTAAATTAAGATTATTAAATCTAGAAATAAGCATGTTGTACGCTTAAAATAAGAAAATTATCTCTTAAAACAAGATAAATTATCAACACTTCTAAATCTAAAGTTTTTTTTATCTTGGTAAGAAACAAATAATTTGCACTCTGCACTCTGCTCGGGCCAGTTCATTTAATTTATCTTGTGGGTCTCACCCGCTGAAATGCCCCTAATTTGAATACGAGCAGTCCAAAGCCAGCTTTTGTCGGGACATTTTTTGTGGAAGAGCAGGGTCTTTTTTCTCCCCTGAAAGTAGCCTGGTTACTGATTGGATAGAACGCTAAGCAGGATGTGACGTAGTACTTAGCTACAGTTAGCTCTGTAGCAGTACAGTGTGTATGTGCTGCTGCTACAGGAGGTGTTCACTTAGCGATCTCTGTATGTATACAACAAGCACCAGACACTCTGTGCACAGTTAGTGATGCCATTAATTCACAATCACTATGTTTATGATCAGCGGAGACTCTGTGCATAATTAGCCATGCTGCTTTCAGCTGCTGCTTGTGCACAGTTAGCGATGGTGAAAACCATACGTCACCTCCAGAGTCTCTAAATCCCTCTGGGGGCTAACTTGTAGTGGAGACACGCAGAGTGAGAGGACTTTTGAGAGGGTGTGGCCTCAGACTTTCCCGGTGGACACTTTTCCCCCCTAGTGGAAACACGGCTATAGAATCCTGGGAACATACTGTAGGATCCAGGCAACATAGGGTCCTTGCCACATAGGACCCTGGGAATGTGGGTCCCTGGAAACATAGGACCCTGAAAACATTGGACCCTGAGGACATATGACCTGGAAAATATGATCCTTGAAACATGTGACCATAGGGAAATGGGACTTTGAGAACATAGGGCCTTGGGAACATAGGCCCCATGGGAAATCAGAATCCTGGAAAAAACACAAAAACCATGGGAACAAGGAATGACCCCCAAACTGCATTGTCCCACATGTAAAGGGACTAAAAAAAATAAATAAAAGCTCCATAAAGTGCACATTTAAATAAAAAATATCTTAAATAAAAACAGCCTATGAAATAAAATAGTCCAATCTTTTTCTGAAATAAATCAACAAACATTACAAAAGAACTAAATATGACAAACCCTAGTAAGGGCAGCATTTATATAGAAAGCAGCTTGTCTGGAGCAAGGATCACAGTGCAAATTTGAACTATATGGATATATGCAATATGGTCTAATTCCATATCACATTTAAAATTATATCAATATATAGCCCAGCCCTACTGCATCATCATGCTTCTTTCACTTTACTTGTTACATAAGTTTATTTTACAAAGAATCCTGCAGTGTCAGTGGATCAGCCCTTCTGCTCTCAGCTCTTATCTCTTTGATATGACTCTCCCCAAACAGGAAACCAGCAAATGTGGTTAGCAAACTCTTATACCCATGCACACACAATTAAGACATCAGATCAGATTAGCTGGAGTTGTCAGTGTTCCAGTGAGACACATGTGGACATGTAAACAGTATTGAAGTATTACATAACACAACAGGCAGGTTGTGGATTAGTCTATTTGAAGATACAGATAGGGATTATTCAGTGAAGCAGCTTCACTTTGATGTCACATGAAGAAAATGTGTACATTTTGAAGATATTACACATCACTTGGGATGCGAGCTTGTGCATGAGTGAGCAGTACTCCCAAAGACCCTGTAGTGCTCTCCAGTAAACTTTAATTACAGTGTGTCAAGCCTTTCCTGTTAATGTGTTTCACCCGGAGAGCCCACAAGAGAAGGTGGCGTCTGAATGATCGCTAACTCAGCACAGAAATTAATAATGTATGTCTGTGCCCCAAGGAGAGCTCCTCTGGTCGGCTCAAGTGCCCCTGAAGAGACTGTTGGCTCTGCTCATTAATCCACTGAACAGGGCGCCTTTTCCACAAATCAGACAGCAGCATCAAGTGCTGTGAAACCTCAAAAAACAACATTGAGAATGTTGAGGAGAAAAACAGTTTGAGAGTTGAATGTTTGGCAAGTTATTGTTGTTGACTGATGTCTTAATTGCTTTGATTATGTCATTGTGGATGCTTAAATCTCAGTGTGAGAGGTTGGTGAGAGCACTCTCCATGAATGCTCCACAGTCTTGTACATCTAATGACATACTGAGGCAGAGCGTTCTACCAGTTCTTTTCATCCCACTGTTTCCTAAACTCACTGTGGCCGACCTTGCTTTCATGCCTGGCTTCAGTTCAGCTGTTGGGTCAGTGCCTTATGGTCGTAGTGAAGCGTGTGACTGACAGGGGAGGAATGGAAGGAGACCCCTCCTTTCCATCGACAGCCTATTTACCCTCCAACCTGCACATCCCCCATCACTCTCCTGTCTCTCCATCTTTTCTTCCTCCATCTCTTCCTTCAAACTGCTCACCAGAGGATACATGCTTCAGTGGGTGCCATCAGTTTATCCCTCTCCATCGTCTCTCCCCACCTCTTACCTCTCCCCAGATTTTCCAGACCCCTGCCGCACTAAGCTGAGCTTAAGAGTCAGCTGAGCTGATCAAAGACCGTAGCCATGTAGTGGCTAACAAGAGGCGAGAGTTCCCAACGACACAGGACCTCCCAGGGGTTTCCACCACCATAGAGCTACTGTAACTAGAATGGACATGGAGGGACCGGGCTGATTATACACTCCGTTTGTGTGGCTGCATGACTAGCAGTGTGGTATACTTACACACATGGCTGTCTGTTTTTCTGGGAAAATATATTTTACTGAGGCAGAGCTTGGGTCCACAGGACATTTTGCTGGCTTGCTCTAGTGATTTTAAGTCTGCAGAGAGAGCCAACCTCCATTAGCTAGCATCCCCCTTGTGTGGGGAAGGCCCTGGTCTTGTTCCCACCACTCTCCTCCCTTTCACCCCACCAACCCCTCCTTCTCCATCTTCCACTCTCTTCGTCACGTCGTCCCCTTCCAGTTTCCTCTGCATGCTCTGGCCCCCTATTATTACTCTAATTAGCCCTAGCAGGCTTTCCCTCCTCTTCCTCCTCCCTTTGTTCCCTATTTTCTCTTTTGTCCTTCATGACCTTTTTCCTCTTTTTTTTCCCTCCATACTGCTTTTACAGGAGATACTGTAGTCCTGCAGGTCGCTGGTTGACTTAAGCAGGAGTAACACCTCATCAGCAATGATGCCTTTTTGTAGGCTGGTAAATGTTGCACTAAGGGTGTTGACTATTGTTTGAAAGTGGGGAAAAGTTCTGTCAAGATTTGCCTGACTTAAAAATTGTTGTGTGGCGACAGGCATTTTTAAAATGCAGTCTCACATAGACTCACAGCATGTGTTAGTGCTGGAGGACGGTCTGCTACGCTTGTCACCTAGTGAGGCAGTGAGTGTTCAGTGATGGCACTGGGAATGAACAGAAACTCAATTCTACAATATAGTTTAGGATTAGGCTACATGTGTTTCATTATAATTAATTCAGACAAAATACTTAATTGTTCTCAGTCAATCTATTAACTCTATGGAGTCTTGGGCTATTTTGTCCATTTTTGAATCCTTTTCATGTCTTTTCGTGTCTGTTGTTGTGTCTCTTTTGGTCATTTTGAGTCTTTTTTAAGTCATTTTGTGTTTTTTTGTGTCTTTTTTTTTTTTACTTTCAAAACACTATCATGCTCAATAAAGAATTTAAATGTTGCAAATGTTAACAAAGGTTGCAAATGTAACATATAAGAGGGTTACATCCAGTTCTATCATTTTATACAAAATATATTTGAGCTTGTCTCCAGTTTTACTTGGTATATCATCATCAAACTGAAACTGGCCTCATGGAGTTTACAGCCAGAACTTTAGAGGTAAATTTACAGTAGGGCTCCACGCTGCTTTGTCTTCTAGTCTGGGTGTGATAAAGAAAGCATGATTTGGCGCTTTTGGAGACTGAAACCACCTGCATATTTCTTCTTCATGATGTGAAGACATAAAAATGAAGCAACGTCGAGTCTCGCCATCAGCTTCTCTCTAAAGTTCTGGCTTGAAACGCCATACCAGATTCAGCCAAGTAAACCCAGAGATAATGTCAAATATATTTATTATAATAATATAGAACTAGATATTATCCTCATTTTACCTGTTATATGTTATATTTGCAACCTTTATTCATATTTACAATATGTACATTTCAGTGTGTGAAACATAATTTTCAAGATCAGATTTTATGTTTTCCTTTGTTTCTTTTCGGTTCAAAATTTTGATCAAGTAAGTCAAAGTTAAAAATGAATTGTCAGGACATAAAGGTGAGGTTGCGCTGAAAAAACTGATAGCAACATGGCATGGTGAAGATTTTTAGACAATTTTTTAACGGACATAATAGCCGAAGATTTCAGACGGTTAATAATATAATGGGCATCAAAAAAATGCAGTATGCTGAAAGAGGAGCATATTCATTTTTAATAACATCTAAATGATAAATCTGAATGATTTAATATGACTTTACTATACAAACAGGTACAGTCAGCAGTTCTGTCCTCTCAAAATATTGGTAGGGACCTACCATCTATATGCAAAACAATGTCCTCAGATCACAGCCTGACAAAAGGTTAGTGAGGATGTTTGATCTGAAAAAATATAGAATGCTAATTATAATCCATCAATTATCCATAACCGCTTGTCCATTACAGGGTTGTAATATTGTAGATTAATAGACCAATTAACCTACTTTACAAAACATGCATGTGTTGCACTGTGGTTAAAAGCCAAGAGAACCTCAAGAAAACCCACATCCAGAGATTTCATTGTGATATGTTTGGAAAAGATTGATTATTAAAGTTTTGAGAAGATACACTTTATTTGTCAATAATTAATCACATTGTCACAATCATTTCATGGAAAGAGATAAAACATATTCCAACTTTATGGGTGAACGTGTATTATATTCATACAGATTAAGTATAAGTAATTAATGTATAGGTTGACATAAATAAGGAAGCTTGTAAAAAAAAATCTACTTATAGAGAAGGGGTGAGAATGAATAAGTTTGTACTTCTTCTCACTCCTTTTTAATGTATATTTACACCGAGGTTGACATTTTATTTTGCCTTATGCTTTTAAAAAAATGTATTCCAGCTTCATGAGCAACCATATTGTTATTTTGCCCCCTTTTGTATTTTTTTCTCGTTAATTCCACTCTATATTCTACCAGTCTCCAACTCTTAATGAACAATACAAATAAATGATCAAACCTATGCTTTGTCTTTGTCTGCTTCCGTCATTCCCTTCCTGCCTTCCGCCTCTTGGCACCATGTTTCCTGCCTCCTGTTGTACCATACACTTGCTGGAACAAAATCTCTTGCACCTGCATGTTAAAGCTCTGTCCGGTTCCCTGAATTTCTGAAAGCACTGTGCTGATCTGATCCTCAAAGAAAGTCGGGTACGTGGAGGGGAGAGGAGAAGGGGAACAAGAAGTGAGAGAAGAGCAGGGACCCCTTTAGTGGTGCTGCAGAGCTGATGGTATGGGGAGGGCTTCTTTTATGAGTCCACATTTATCTCAAGCCAGAAAAAGCTTTTTTGTAGCCTAAGGTTAACCCAGGGCTCCGGAAAATGACTGCTTTTAACAGGCTCCCCAGAAAAGAGCCTTTCCGGACTGGAGTGGGGCCTCTGTAGCAATGCAGCTTCCTCTCTCCTTGGAGTATGCCCACCTGGGGATATAGTTTGATGGATGAGTATATGTGACGTTTCAATCCAAACATTTTAATTTGCATCAAACTAGGAAAACTGAATGGGGACTGCTAATTTTGTAGTAATTTATCTGATTGTTTTGCGAAACAATGTAAAAATGGTCTAAAATTCC
Source organism: Centropristis striata (assembly GCF_030273125.1). Classification (NCBI taxonomy): domain Eukaryota; kingdom Metazoa; phylum Chordata; class Actinopteri; order Perciformes; family Serranidae; genus Centropristis; species Centropristis striata. The sequence goes on from NC_081519.1 coordinate 29,760,791, forward strand.
AAAGTGTAAAAGTATCCACCCTATTCACAATGTTGAGTCCATGTGTATTACTTTGTGTTTAGTGCTCATTAACCAATATTTATGTCATGCTGACTTGCTAAACTAAGATAATGAACATCAGTGACGGATTCAGACTGTTTGAAGGGCAGAGGCGTAAAAATAAAAAGGGCACTTTCTGCAAAACAACGGACAAAAAGCTATGATGCAATAGTCCTCATCCTTGATTACGATTAGCATTACGTTAAAAGGAGATCCAGATCAAAGGTGGTATTGGTACTGACAATTAAAACCATCGAACCCATCCATCTAGGGGGGTCCAGGGGCATGCACGCCTGGGGAAAAAGTTGTACATTTTTTGGTAAAATGCATCAATTTTTGTGCACTTTGACAGCTAAATGAGAGCAAACACCTCACATAACATTTTTCACAGTTGGGTGATACCGTCACATCATCATAATTAAATTGTATGAAGGGGCAGTCAATCAATAATTTTTTTCATGTGTAAAGGGCAGCCAATAAGGCACTTTCTCTGGTTTTCCCCATCTAGAGGGCACTTTAGCAACACTTTTTCAACCACGGAGGCACCAAACAGGAAAAAGGACACTAGAAGGGCACTCATTGACGCACATTATCGAATTTTCTCGCTCTAGAGGGCACATCATCAAAATTTATTGTATGAGGGGCACCCTAGAGGGCACCCAATCATTTTTTGCATGTGTAAAGCGCAGCCAATAAGGCACTTCCTCTTGTTTTCACCACTCTTGAGGGCACTTTAGCGCACTTTTTCAACCATGGAGGCACCTTATTTCATAGCCTATTTTGATTTAAGATATTTTTTAATTTAAATGTGCACTTTATGGAGCTTTGATTTTTTTTGAAAAGGTTCTCCTGTTGTTATACAGTATTTATGTTCACTTAAATAAAGTAAGTGATAAAAGGTTTCAATAAAACTACTTGTGACATATATATTAGGCTTTGACTTTAACTGAACATTTGCTCTCACTTTGCGATAAAAATATATATATATATTACGGATATATATCATGTATTGATATTCAGCCTAAATATATTGGGATATGACTTTTGGTCCATATTGCCCAGCCTAGTCACCCTAGTACAGGCAGTGAAAAAACAAGCTATGTCTCCTTATTTCACCACCGCTGTAATGGACCCGCTGCAATCTTGCTAACGTAGTAGCGATTGACAGCCAAGCAAAGTTTAAAAAAGTGGATTCCCACGTTTGGTTGGAGGTAGGGGTGGTGGACAGATCGAATAAGTGGCGGGCTTTTGTTGTCCCGTGTGACAACAAAAGTAAACCATTAACTTAAGCTACGTTATTTACGTTCATGAACGTAACTTCATTTTTTTACGTAACTTGCGGCAGTAACGTAGCCCTTGTAACTACCTAATTTCCGGCATTTACATACATTTATTTACTGTTAAAACTGTCTTTTATAATGCCTTACCAGAAGTTTTTGGCCCTAAACCTAAGGTCAGTGGTTTTTGCAACATAAATCCAATCTGAAACTGCAGCCTTTTTTACAACCGCAGACCATATGTGCGTTCTATTTTTAGAAATCGCTGTTGTACCACCGTCACACACGCGAGCCGTGCCGCGATATGTGCCTACGTGCCGTATTTGGGGTGCTGACACACGACCTCTTCTACCATTTATGTTGGAGGACTTGTTGCAGCGACCCTTAGCGTAAGCTGTGTGTTGTAAGTTATGAAACATTAGTTCAGTTCATCTGCATCTTTGAATTAACAAGAGTTAATCAGGCCTATATTATCACTGTCTGGATACATTTTTGAAAGGCATCTCATAAATGAAAGTGTAGTTTCATGATAAACAGCAGATATCATGCAAGTGCCATGAAATTTACAAGTGCTTTTACTTTAACTTTTCCCTGATGGTTCTTGCCCTAACCTGGCGCACAACAGCTATCTGCCATGTTCTGTGCAGCGGAGACTAGCTGCTACACTCAGTTGCCCAGCAATACTCCTGCTTTCCTGCCAATAAGACAGTTTTTGATTTAGACTAATTGCATGATGTCAACTCCTAGACCTCTATTGACTCATAATCTTGTTCATTGTTGTTGTAACACAGCATGAAATGTATTAAGGCAGTTGACTCAGAAAGACCAAAACACTGTCTGGTTCAAGATTTTGTTATCCAATAGTGAATTGCCCTATAGAGGGTTGTAGAACCTGATAATGTAATAAAAATCTGCACTTGAGTCCATTGAAAATGTAATAAAATCTGATAATGTAATAACTTCCCGATAATGTAACAAAGTGCATTTCCCAATAATGTAATACACTTTTTACCAATAATGTAATAAAGTATAACATTAATGGAAGGTTTTTGATCAAATCAAAGATGGCGGAAAATCCAATATGGTCGAAAAAACCCATTGAGGATGCATTGAGCTCGGACTGGCCCAAGGGTTCCAGTGATCCATCCTTTGTGAAAAACAGATGAACGGATCAAAAGTTAATAAACATTCAACTTTGACCTGTTGGTGGCGCTAGAGCTCTTGAGCTAGAGTTGCCTACACAGTATCACCACTTGAACCCAAGTAATGGGTGGTCTGCTGTTAAATTATTACAATATTGGGGATTTATTACATTATCAGGACTTGAGAAATGAAGGCTTACCTGATAATGTGATAACCTCCCATTAATGTTATACTTTATTACATTATTGGTAAAAAGTGTATTACATTATTGGGAAATGCACTTTATTACATTATCGGGAAGTTATTACAAGTGCAGATTTTTATTACATTATCGGGGTTATTACATTATCAGGTTCTACAAGGGTTAAGTCCTAGAATACCAGCACGCTATCAACATAGAGGATGAGAGTACAGTGGCCAATGTTTGGTTGAGATGACCTTCAGGTCCAATCTGTGGGAAATTCACTTGAGTGATGGGCTTTTGGTACCTGTCTATGGTCAGAGTGTGTGTGCGTGTGTGTGTATACTGTATGCGAGCCCAACATCAACAGACAGGCAGTGGGAGGTAGAGGAGCATAGGCCTCAGGGTGAACAGCTGAGGGTGACTATAGAGAGATTAAAAAGGGAATGTGGGACTTAATCCACTGTTATACAGCAGTCCTCTGAGTCTCCACTCACTGAGAGAAAGCAAAGAAAAGACGAACATTCCTCCCAGCCTTCGCTACACAGCACCCAGACCAGGGGCTACAGACGCCATTCTCCTGCCATCTGGCCTTAACCAAACACTGAACAGCCCCTCCACCCTGATCCTCTGCTCCACGACCCTCCTCTACCTCCACACACTTCATCTTCACCCTCAAGCCTCTGTAGACATTACCTCTTCCTCACCATTGTCACAAGCACAGTCATATTATTACTTTTACTTATAATTAGGGCCAGGACTCGATTAAAAAAAATATTCTAATTAATTATAGATTTTGTAATTAATTAAACGAAATTAATTGCATTTTAATCGCATATAAATATTTGACCTGAGAACAGTGAGAAGTAATTTTTTTCACATGGATTTTTAGTGTACCATTGAATAATGACTGAAAACATAAGCTTAAGCAACACAAATATTGTTTATTTTTGTTCAAGTCCAACAGACCAGTGCAATTTTTGCCATTAAGTGTAGCAATAGCATTTTTAGAAATATAGTACATTTCATAAATTCACCGCAGCCGCTAGCTGCTATATGTTTTGCATTGAGGTGATACTTGAGGCTTGATGTGCTGCGGTGATATGTGAATTCCTTGTTGCATAGCAACACAACCATGCTCTTATCGACGCTTCCACCCGTTGGTTTTTTTGTAACAAATGTCCCATCATCCACGGGGCCAACCAAAGCGTCTCATCAGCTTCTTCCTTCATGTTCACTGTGGTTTGTTGTTGTCTGAACTCATGAACGCTAGTTGGTGCTCCAGTATAATCGGTCCGCCTGAAACTCATCCAGTGAGAAATGTTCCGTGGTGGAAAAATAAGTGCGATTAAAATGCGTCAATTTTTTTAACGCATTAATTTTTGTGTAATTAATTAATCTTAATTAATGTGTTAAAGTCCTGGCCCTACTTATAATGCGTAAAGGTAAAGTGCAGTTCTTGTTGTTGTTTTTTAACCCTCTGGAGTCTCCAAAACCACCAAATCATGACTCCTTCATCACATCCAGACTAGAAAACAAAGCAGCATGGAGCCCTACTGTAAATTTACCTCTAAAGTTCTGGCTGTAAACTCCAGTTTCAGTTTGATGATGATATACCAAGTAAAACTGGAGACAAGGTCAAATATATTTTGTATAAAATTGCAGAACTGGATGTAACCCTCTTATATGTTATATTTGCAACCTTTGTTCAAATTTGCAACATTTAAAATTCTTTATTGAGCATGATAGTGTTTTGAAAGTTAAAAAAAAGATTAAAAATAGTTTTTTATGTTGGACTAAAGGACTACAAAAGACAAAAAATGACCAAAAAAAGACACAAAATGATTAAAAAAAGAAACAAAAAGACACAAAATGACTAAAAAAAGACAGAAAAAAAAGCCCAAAAAAGACACAAAATGAGACGACAGAATGACCAAAAAAACCCCACAAACACACGAAATGACAAAAAAAGACACAGAATAACTAAAAAAGACACAACAACAGACACAGCATGAGCAAAAAACTTCACAAAAAAGACACAATTGACCAAAAATGACACAAAATGACTTACAAAGACACCAAAAGACATGAAACAGATTCGAAAATGGACAAAATAGCCCAAGACTCCATAGAGTTAAATTGGGATATAAAACTTTATAATTAGTTATCAATAACAGTGTATAATGAAAGTACTTAGGCAAAGTAAAGTGCATGTTTAGGTCAGAGTAGTGCCACTTCCTCCTGTCTCCTGATATCTACTCTCCTTCTTTTCACATGGCAGGAGAGAAGTAGGTTAAATTCCTCACTGCTCATATTCAAATATGTGCCACCTGCCTGAAAGCAGCACGTTTGGCCACATCAACCAAACCTTGGTCAGGGACTCTGTTATGTGCTGGATGTAAACACTCCACATGGCTGTGGTCTGGATCCAATACAAATATATAGTAGTAACAAAGTGGAACTCCTATTATTGTTTGTTTTTTAGCTTATAAAAACTGTGAAAGAAAGAGAAGTAGAGTGGCAGAGGAGGGAAGTTCAGATTTGAGGAATTTTAAGGAGATAAAGGAAACCAACAAGAGAATGAGGCTGATAGGTGATGACTATAATCAGTAATAAGAGAGTATAATCAATAATGGTAGCACTTTACAATAACCAACTAAGTGATGTTTATAGATGGTTTATAAAGCAATTATTAACCATTTACAAAGTGCTATACTTTTTCTTAAAGGTATATGAATCATTTCAAAATCATCAACATACTTAATGGTACTACAAAATGTTAAGTTGAGTGCAACTGAAACTATTGATAAATTATTAATTATAATTTGATTGTTTGTTAAAGGTAAAGTAACTATAAACTTACATTAATATACCATCTTTTTGCCATTTATAAATTATTTAGTTAGTTCAACATTAATAAATGATGTATTTACCATTCTAAATGGCATATATACGGTTTATAAATGATGATTAAACTTTCATAACATCTGTTTACCATTTATAAATGATGGTTATTGTAAAGTGTTACCCAATTGACCCATAGGTGGTATTTACACTGGGGATGCCACCTATTTTTTAAATAGCTGATTTTGTCCCCATAACTTTTCAAAAGCATCATTTGTTAAAAATGTTTTGAAAAATAGCTTGACCATGATCGTCAACTAACAAATTAAAGCACTTTGAGAATTGTAAGTATGATATGAAAACATAAAATACAAAGTAAATATAAGAGAAACAAATGTGCATTGTCAAAAAAGAGTAGCATCAGTAAGAGAAACAAAATACCCTACAATGTGTGCTCAACATTTTTGTACATTTTATGCTGAGAAGTTATATATTGTCGACAAAACAAGACATTTTAAGACCTCACTTTGGACATTTTTCACTTTTTTGGACATGTTATGAACCAAACTGTTAAATGAATCACTGAAAAATAATCAGCAGATTACTTGATAATAACTATAATTCTTCTGATACCTTGAACTGAAGACATTTGATTGTTTTTATGTAATTTTGACAGATGAACTATGATGCGTCTTGGTCCTGATACAGGATATTTAGTTAACACTATGAAACCTTGTGAAGCATGATACACTTACAAGTAGGGCTGGGCGATATAGACTAAAAGTCATATCCCGATATATTTAGGCTGTATATCGATATACGATATATATCCCGAAATTTTAATCTCAAAGTGATAGCAAATGTTGAGTCAAAGTCAAATATGACATGTCACAAGTAGTTTTATTGAAACTGTTTATTGAAGTGAACATAAATACTGTGTAACAACAGGAGTACCTTCTTTTTTTTTTTTTAAATCAAAGCTCCATAAAGTGCACATTTAAATAAAACAATATCTTAAATAAATACAGCCTATGAAATAAAATAGGCCAATCTTTTTTCTGAAATAAATATATTTATATGAGAAAAGAATAACAAACATTACAAAAGAACGAAATATGACAAACCCTAGTAAGGGCAGCATTTATATACGTATATAAAGCAGCTTGTCTGGAGCAAGGATCACAGTGCAAATTTGAACTATATCGATACATTTAAAATTATATTTCTTATATCTATATATCGCCCAGCCCTACTTACAAGCCAATAGCTCACTTGAGAGTTACTAAATTACATTTAACCAGTGGTAAGTGTAAGGCATCTCCACCCTGCAAGTGACAAGGTGTTAAGACTGGCTGGGAGCATTTACTCCACTGTTTAGATACTAGTGTCTACAAAACCTTTCTCACACTCTTTGCCACCTTTTTATTGGCTGCTATTCCAAAAATGTGTCATGTACCTGCTGTCTCGTGAAGGAGAATCTCCCCCTCGCTGTCTCGTCCACTTCCCCTTTTTGCTGTTTTTCCCACCAACCTAACCAGCTTTCGTCACATATAAAAATACTTTTCCCTCATGCTACGTTCTGTTGTCTGTCCTCCTGCTAACATCTTTGCCTAAACGACTTTCATCCCCCCCACCAACTTTATTCTGCCATCTGTCTCTCTGTGAGTGGGTGGCAGTGAGCCAAGCGGTCTGCCTTCACCGTAACAACCAGAGGAGACGTCTTCATTTGATGCGACAAAAGGGCCTCCAAGAATCACAGCTGTTACCCCAGGGGCTTATGGGTGCTAGCCAGCTGCCTGGAGGCTGAGAGCCGGAGATTTGGACAGGAAGGTACAGGTAGGAAGGAATGGGGAGTGGAGGTGCCTGGAAGCAGCAGAGCTATATATCAACACGGAGTTTAACCTCCCTGAAATCCCCCCTAGCACTGTGAACTTCCCCAAAGAGCTAATGCCTCCTCACAGGCCAACATTTCACACACTGGGGTACTTAGCATATTAACCTCCACACTGGGACTGAAATCAGGACCTCTCCTTCCAGTGAAATGTACATTGCAATCATTATTTCTACATCCCGTTTTATGAGGGCCAATAAAAATGTCATTCAGCCATTAGCGCTAGTTTATTCAGGCCCATTAGCTCCTCCACACAGCGCTAAACAAACAGTCAGACTAATTCTTTGCCAGAGACATAACTTTAACCAGATCCTCACGCGTACTGTTGAGTAACTCTCTCTGATAAAAAAAAAAGCCACTATCTGTGATCCAAATGGTACACTGCAAAAAAAGGTCAAGTCAAGTCAAAGTTTATTTATAGAGCACATTTAAAAACAACCTCAGTTGACCAAAGTGCTGTACAGTTATTAAAATACAATAAAATCATACACAAATAGTTATAAATAAAAACAGTGAAAACAACAAAATACTAAAAAAAAGTAAAACAATAAAATAGTAATAAAAACTCAATCCAAAAACAGAGTTAGAGATAAAAAATAAAAATAAAAGGGTAAAAAAAGTATTTAAAAAAAAAGGTGTGTCTAAAAACAAGATAAAAACACTAAATCTGAGGGATATTATCTTGCTGCATGGACAGATAATTTCACTTGACAAGATTTCTAAAATTAAGATTATTAAATCTAGAAATAAGCATGTTGAACACTTAAAATAAGAAAGGAACTCTCAAAATAAGATAAATTAAAGCTGCAAGCAGTGATGAACTGGCCCGAGCAGAGTGCACTGCAAATTATTTGTTTCTTACCAAGATAAAAAAAAACTTTAGATTTAGAAGTGTTAGATAATTTATCTTGTTATATTATGGAAATAATCCCATGTTTGTTTATTTCCTGTACTGGAGCATGGATGTGACATAAATGCGTACATGACGTGAGCAGATCTGAGCAGAGTTTTGTGTCTTGGCAGTGTAGACGGACACGCTACGGCGGAGCGGATTACAGTTTTACACTCTGGAGGCTGGTTTCACATTTTTGCATTTTTAAGCCCCAAAAACGCCGTCACCGTCTAAACGAAAGGCACTTCAGATCAAATATTTTGGCGTTTTTACTCGCAAGTGTCCTCGTGTAAACGGGGCCTAAAATAACCACTTGTTACAACCAAGGTATGCAGAATAGGAAAAATGAGTTGCTCATGTGTTTCTTAATCTCGTCTCTTGAGATCAGTTTGAGCTTCTCATATTGTATCATTCTGTGATCATTTGTTTCTGAATTACTTCTCCTAAGGGACCTTTAGGAGCAAGAGATGAGCTAAAAAGAGAAAAGACATCACTAAGACAAAGAAGGTTGAGTTGAGAAAATTTCAATGATCTCAATTATGTCTCGGTTATTTTGAAGGAGAATTGAATTGAGACATAATTGAGATCAGGGGCATACAACTATGAGATCTCAGTTTATCCCACTTGTCAAGTATTGCTCAAATGGTTTTCTCAACTCAACCTCCTTTGTCTTAGTGATGTCTTTTCTCTTTTTCATCTTATTTCTTGCTCCTAATGGTCCCTTAGGAGAAGTAATTCAGAAACAAATGATCACAGAATTACACGAATATGAGAAGCTCAAACTGATCTCAAGAGACGAGATTGAGCAACACATGAGCAACTCATTTTTCCTATGCGTCTCTGAACACATCCAACCTTGAAGCAGGTGGGCTACAGCAGCAGAGGACCACACCACCACTTTATCAGGAACAGACTTCACCTAATAAAGTACCCTGTGAGCCAGTAATTTTAGTATAAACAATTTCTAATAGCTGGGTTATAAAAAATCCTAACATTGAATAAAAGGTTCAAAACTGGCAGATGAGTTTTAAACACATATTTTCCTGTGCATCCCTATCTATAGATCTGGCTTCCTACACAACTATACATGCCCAGCACCTTCCTGGACCTCTGCTTCCCTCTCAGCTGTGGTCCCATGCCCAGACCGGCACGGCTGTGATCCCAGTCCTATAGGAGAATAAGGAGACAGTTCATGGTGGAGCTGAAGTCATCACCCAGGCATCCGTCAGAACAGCCACAAAAACAATAGACCCCTCTGTGCTACTAACACAAGGTTGGTTTTAGACAAGAGGCCGGACAGTGCTGAGATGGACCGGCAGCAGCAATGGAACTGACAGCTACAGTTTGACCTTGTCTTGTACTGTAACACCTCACAGTCCTCCAAAGGGAGAGGGAGCCTGTTTGATTAATATAATGGTGTCTCCTCAAGTGAAGCTCTTAAATATTCCCAATAAAACGGGTTCATTCTGGTCCTTAACCCATTAAAGCTGGGAAAGCGGATACGTCGTTTTGTAGTATTTGTAGTTTTTTTCCACCTTTTTTCAGTCTCTTGGCCAATGAAATGCATCAGAATACATGTGGGAGTGTCTCAATCCAACATGGGACTTTTCCAGAACTTTTAAATCATCACCAAAAAAAGACGCAAAATAACCAAAAAGGACACAGAATTACCAAAAAAGACAAAAATTTATTTAAAAAAGACACAGAATTACCCAAAAAGACACAAAATTATTAAAAAAGACACAGAATTACCAAAAAAAGACACAAAATTATTAAGAAAGACACAGAATTACCAAAAAAGACATACAATTACTAAAAAAAAACTTCAAGTTTAAGGGGCTTATTTTAAAATCGCCCAAAGGTTTTACAGGCATTTTTTCCAGGCATTTTAGGCCTAAATGGGTTAAACACCCCCCAAAAAGAAAAAAAAACTCCCTTAGAATTGTGCTGTGTCTGTACATAACTTCTCAGTAACGGGACAATGGCACACACAAACACACTCACACATCTCCCAGAGCGCTGAGCAAGGGTTTACAGAGATAAGTGAAAGGCTGATCTTGAAAGTTGCAGCCAAAACATTGGACAATGAAAAGTTTCCTTTGGATGTGCCGCCCGTAGCCGGAGGAGCAGAGAGACGGAGGTCATGTCAGTTCTTGATAGCCTGCTGTTTTATTCTCCTCTCTCCAGAGTCACAGTCACAGTTAATCTCAGCTCCGCGCCCCACTGTGCCTGACCCCAACCTGCCACCTCCGTCTCCATGCCCACCACATCGCCATGGCAACAAGGGCCGACCGTGTGGCATATACACACACACACACACACACACACACACACACACACACACACAGAGTCTATAGCAGTGCATTGATACAGTTTGAAGTTTATTTTATGGAAAAATAAAGAACACTGTAAACAATTGTCTTGTACATTAACAGTAAAATACTGGCAGCAGGGTTACGAGTATTCTACTGTTAATTTTAAAGTTCCCTTACTGTTATCTACTTTACAGTATGGTACTGTGATAAAACCACACACTGAATTCAAGTAAAATACAGTAGACTAAAACACAGTAACGTGCTGAAGCTTGTTGCAATATTGCTGCAGTATACAATGCAGTCATTTTTTGGAAATAGAGCATATTACTGTCTGAAAGCCAATCACTATGAATTAAGTGCTGTGGTCACTGTAACCTCAGAAATTTTAATATACCATATCCTAAATGAGTTTGTTAAGTAAAAAAGAGCCATTAAAAATGTGTACAAGAAGAGACTTAGAAAAAAAAAAAAAATATATATATATATATGATATATATATATATATATATATATATATATATATATATATATTTTATGGGAAACGGCAAGCTACCTACAAATATTGCCCAGAATGCATTGTTTTCTACAGTATAATACCTTTTTAATGGAAAACAGTATGTTACTGTCTCAATTTGGCTGTTTTCTTTCAGCAATTTGTTACAGTGAACTTTTAAAACGTATGAAAATGTATTGAAATGTGGTGTGGCTGTAGGCACAACAGTCAGAGACAGCTGTACCAATCACGGACTACTTCTCCGTTGTCTACTGTACTCCCCCCCCACCCCACCGCTTTTTTTCTCCCACTCCCTTTTGGAGAAACAATGGTCAAATCCATAGGCCACGAATACATAGAAAAACAAAGTGGCCTGTGTGTTTCTCTCCCTCTTTCAATCAAACAAGAGTAAGACGATACAAAGAAAGCACTGACAGTAAACCACACACACACACACACACACACACACACACACACACACACTGCAGCAGAGCAGAGAGGTCCTGTTCATGTATTCTGTGTTGTAGGAGGTTGGGAGTTGGTTTATGCATGACAGCCGAGTCCATCTGCCCTTCACATTAATCACACTACGAGCTCAATCAAACTTAAATTGGCTATTCTCTGAAGATAAATCAACATGAGACTTCTTGTAAATTCTTAAGCAGGATCCCATGTGTGTCTGCATTTACATGGACTGGTGTATGAGTGGGGATTTGTGTTGGTGGAGAGTGGGTGGAGATTTGCAATGCATGCATGTGTTTCAGAGTACGGGTCCTGCGTCAGCACAGACTGCAGTGTTTGAACTGAGCTGAAAGAATTTTTCACTAAACATTTGACTCGCACACACACTGACACACACATCACACGCACATGGGCTTCTCCATATGTAGGGCAGCAGTGGGACTATCCTCCATACTCCTTTCTGAAGGACTCGTCACTACTGTTTCCCACTTTTTATTTGGGCTACCATAATTACAACCAGTGTGTGCATGTGTGTGTGTCCAGATGGCCTCTCTGTGCTGGCATGACTTCATCCACATGCTAAACCTACAGAGACATCACTTCACATATCCCAGCGTCATATCTGCCTACGCACCAACTCCAGACGTTACAACAGATTGAACGGACATGTATAAAGGGACCATGTATGCTAGTGTTAATGCAAACATTAAAAATTCAGATGGAAATAATCATTCATTCTTGTATTTATTTCCATCTAGATGTGTGGTTCATTAAATACTGAACATTAAAGCAGCTATAATCTTTATTTTAATTATAACAATGTTCCAACATGAAAGGGTTTGCTTGTCGTGATGTCTGTACAAAGAATTATCACTTGAATCTGCAGCAAATGCTAAGCGCCCAGCTAACGCTAGTTACCTAGCATGGTTAGCAATGTGCATCTGTGATTCATGTCTGGTGTCATATTATTGGGATGCTCATTTCATTTCATTCAAGCGAACACTGAACAAGACATTTTTAGTTACACTGTGAAAGGGTCAAAGTTCTATGAGCTAAACACAAGCTGTGTTTCGACCATGGTTTCCACTAGGGGGGGAAAGTGGCTACCGGGAAAGTCTCAGGCCACACCCTCTCAAAAGTCCCCTCACTCTGCGTGTCTCCACTAGAAGTTAGCCCCCAGAGGGATTTAGAGACTCTGGAGGTGAGTTTTCACCATCGCGAACTGTGCACAACGTCAGCAGCTGAAAGCAGCATGGCTAATTATGCACAGAGTCTCCGCTGATCATAAACATAGTGATTGTGAATTAACGACATTGCTAACTGTGCACAGAGTGTCTGCTACTTGTTGTAAACAAGCAGAGATCACTAAGTGAACACCACATTGTTCTGCTTCTCTCCTGATGCCTTGTTAGTGACCTGTCAATCAAAGGTAGCCACGCCCCAAATCATATGATTCTTTATCTTCTATTTTCTTCTAAATGGGGCCATTATAAGAAATATAACATCAAATTGTCTTAAAGAAGATTTTTTTTACTAGATATTAAGACCATAGTGTTGTCCTAAAAAAAAAATTCTGAGGTAATAAATCAAGTCAGAAGTTTTCTCATTTTGCACTTAAATGAATGGACAGAATTTTTTTGCAGCCAAACTTAGCGCCCCCTGCTGGAATTTTCAGTAGAATGCAGCTCAAGGCACTTCCTGGTTTGCCTCCCTGCTCAGACCTGGAGATTGCCGCCTGGTACCATCCCCTATCATAGAGGGGGCGGGGATTATGACCTATACTGCAGCCAGCCACCAGGGGGCGATATTGATATGTTTTGGCTAAACTTTTGGGGAGCCGTCAGGCAGTCCATCTTTATATACAGTCTATGCTTCATCCACACTCTCTTGCCACAGCCCAGAGCAAATTGCTATCACCAGATGAGTGACAACTTTGTTAAGATAATTTCTGTAACCATTAAAGCATGGCATAATTAGCAAGCTAGCTAGCTAACTAGCCAGCTGTTCACTCTGGAGCGGCTGACACGTTTTACAGCCCTACTTACATGTGTTTTTTCCATAACAAGTAACAATAATCACAATTTGGTTATGTGCCAAATGATCCTAGTAAACAGTGCAATGTCCTTTCAACCCTTATTCTATTTCTCTGATGAACTCATTAGGATCCCAGATTGTTTACTGGAGTGATAAATCAAGAGAAGGTGGACACAAACACATTTTCAAATTCGCAAGTTCGCAATTTCCTCTTCCTGTCAAAGGTAGTTTGATGTCAATGTTGTGTTCACAGCTTGTTTCCTGCCTCCAATCTATTGCAAGCTTATAGATTCAAAAAAATAGGTAAGAAACTTGATACCACTCTCAATGTTCTCATCTCACTCTTGAAGGCAAAAAAAAGCATATTTCCCAGAATGATGGAGTATACTTTGACCAGAGATCTGTTATAAGTGGTCCAGAATGCTGCTGCAATGCAAAGCTCCCCATTCAATCATATTTAGGATTCCTGTGATCACTTTTCCTCTGCATGGTCAGGCAGCTGCCCACATTAGAGCTGCTGCAGCCCTGCATCACCAATATGGTGACAGTAGTCAAGTATGAAACTGAATAGAAAGTATGATCAGCAAAATGTTTCTGAAGTATCAAGTGTAAAAATATGCATTAATGCAAACTGGCCTCTTTAGGTGATACTATCCTAAAAACCACATCATTTTGTGTGCTTGCTTGCAAAAGCACACTAACTACTATTCACCGGGACTATTTTTATTTTGTGTGCTTGCTTGCAAAACCACACTAATTGTTATTCCTCTGGCTTATTTTGTGTGCTTGCTTGCAAAAGCACACTAATTGTTATTCACCGGGACTATTTCTTATTTTGTGTGCTTGCTTGCAAAAGCACACTAACTACTATTCACCGGGCTTATTCTTATTAGTGCCACGGCTTAGCAGCGAGGCACTCACCATCACTGCTAGCAGTGATGCAGGTTATAATAATAATAATAATAATAATAAAAAACATGAGCAATAATAAGAGATGCCTCGTGCCTCGCTGCTAAGCCGTGGCACTAATAAACGCTTCGCACGAGGCATCTCTCATTATCAAAAGTTGCGCCCTAATCGGGAATCGTGTGGAATGACTTTTATTAGCGATCGGCGTGCATGTTATCGCACAACGTGCACAAACGTGCACTTTTTGGCCCATCCGTAACGCATTGCGTCAACTTTAGGGCCTCACCATTCGCAAACCGTTGCTCATGAAATTCCGAACTGATTCAGGAAGTTGTACGGCCTGAATTTAACTCGACTGCACGTATAGTTTTCGCACAAAGTGCGAAAACATTTCCATTTTTCCAAACTAATGGGGAGGGCGATTTTGCCATGTGTGTGTATTGCGCTAAATGTTCAGAGTCTAGAGTGATGATGTCATCACGCAGAGTGTAGAGGGAGACAAAGTAGGACGCACAGATGCGCCACCAACACGCACCAACAGCCTCATTGGCTCCCATATTAAAAACGCAGGAAGATTTCTGAAAAAGGGAGATGTAACAGTTTATTTAGATCGCTCTAACAAAGCTATTTTTTTTATTTTTCTTTAAAAAAAACATATGTAGACGTTCAGGAAGAACTCAGGACACTCAAAGTGAAGTCGGATCAATGATAGGTATTATGGTTTTGCCAAATATGCTTTATGTTCGAGGCCAGAAATTCCAGTCTATTGGAACATTGGCAGTTGGTTGCAGTTAATTCTGTTGATTGCTCTGCTCTGATTGCCTTTGATCTTTGCTGTGATTACAGTTACAGATACACACACACACACATGCACGTTAGCACACACACACACACACACACACACACACACACACAGATAACTTTATGCGGTTTTCGATACACACACACACAAGTGTGCGCGTAAGTGCGCACACTCCAGATACACATGTTTCACACACACACACACGCACACACACACACACACACACACACATTTTGAGGTTAAAGGTCATGAATAGGTCTGAATAATCCCACCATTATGTACACACACCGGCAGTAGCCCCTGTGGCCCTTTCAGAATTTCCCCAGAGGAAAATTTCTAGTTAAACAGTAATATACACACATTATTTGTAGGAGACAGGTTTGCTGTGAGACACAAAGGTGAGGAGATCTTTAGGCTATAACTAAATAAACAGCCTAAAGTATGGTAAAAGTATAGTAAAAGTATTGTTTAAAAAAAGTATGAGTATTAAGTAAAAAGTATTGTTTAAAAGATCTGATATGGTGAATCATCACAACTGTGTGGTAAATATGTTATGTTTCTGAATATGGGGCTGTATTAAATCCTGTGCAGTCTGTCTATCAGTTAATACACTGATCATATTGAACCAATAATAAGGAAATGATCAGGCCTCATTCAACAAAGATTCAATATGATTTAGCCAGCCCAAAAGGTTTGTGATGACTGGATTTTTCATTTATGCTATCTTATTTCGTAGAAAATATTTGGTCCATCTTGTGAAGCCCCATATGACTCTGTCAGAGGATGCAGTGTGAGAAGCAGCAACACCAGAGGACTGACTGCTTCCTTGATGCATGTGACAGTTTAATTATGAAATAATAATAAATAAATATGAAATAATACAAAATATATTCTGTATTACTATATTAAAAGGGCCATTGTCTGTATATATATATATATATATTTAATTGCATGAATATGAACTTGTAAGTAAGTGTAAGTACATGTGTGCATGTGGCTTGATATTTAATATTTTATAAATATTCTTTATATTAATATTTTTTAATTATTTAAATATTTATTTATATTTAAATACCCATCATATATTCTGTATTACATCATATGTACAGTATATTTGTTCATATTTTATCATTATTGTATTCCATATGTTTTGGATACTTGTCTACATGAGCTTCTAGGTCTGTACTGTGTTGTGTATGTGCTCGTGCACGAGGTCACGTGCACATGGTTACGTGCATGTGTATGTGTGACAGTATGAGTAGACTACACATAGAGATGTGGGGTATCACTTTTGACCCAAAAATATTGTGTTCATTTGGACTCTAGTCTTAATAAATGTGTTTTAATCTCTGTGAAACATGGAGGAATCTGTATCATTTTCTTTAAAGCCCTTTTTCTCAAAACTAACGTTTGATTACAGTCGAACTTTGGATGAGCATATCTCATGGAATATTTGGCGTAGAAACTGGTATTGACATGAAGCTAAGAGTCTCCTCTTTACAGACACATCAAAATCTCAAAATGTGTTTCGGGGTCAATGTGACTCATATTGATGGAGCAGGTCACATTTAATAAATTCCCGCCCTTTTTTATTAGCCACGCCCCCTTTCATAACTAATAAACTGTTTGTCCTAGAAACTTGTATAAGGTGTCAGATTACTCGGCATAGAGTTCCTGTTTAATTGGTGGTTGATTACCCCGCCCCTTTTGATTAGCCACGCCCCCTTTTACTAACTAATGAACCGTTTGTCCTAGAAACTTGTATGAGGTGTCTGTGAACTCAGGACAGAGTCCCTGTTTCACTGCTGATTTAATCAACGAGAATCAAGGGCCAGAGGCAAGCACACAATCAAAATTTCTGTAGAAATTTTCTAGTTATTATTATTATTGATGCATTAAAGTGTAAGCAGAATGTTGTATTAACATATATATTGGGTGGTTTAATTGAAAACAAAGCATCCTATTTTTTAAACTGGGTTACTATAGCTATATATTTTCTATAATCATTGAATATATTCATCTGAGATTAGGGCTGGGCGATATATCGATATAAAAGATATATCAATATATTTTTTAATTTGATACCATATCGCATATATCAATATAGTTCAAATTTGCACTGTGATCCATGCTGTGGCTTTTATTTAAGATATTTTTTATTTAAATGTGCGCTTTATGGAGCTTTGATTTTTTTTTTCTCATAAAGGTACTCCTGTAGTTATACAGTTGTTATGTTCACTTAAATAATTGGTTTCAATAAAACTACTTGTGACATGTCATATTTGGCTTTGACTTTGACTGAACATTTGCTCTCACTTTGCGATAAAAATATCAGGATATATATCATATATTATATATCATATATTCAGCCTAAATATATCGGGATATGACTTTTGGTCCATATCGCCCAGCCCTATTGGAGATGTAGTGAAGTGTAAAGTGACAAAATAGAAAAGAAAGTACCTCAAATATTTACAGTGCAGTACTATGAATGTTTAAGCAAATGTTATTTCCCACCTATGGACCATTAGTGATGTTCTTCAATCAATTGAGGTTCTGTGGGGAGAACTTAATAGCTCAGATTGAGAGAACTAGTTATATACTGTATCTTTTGTGAAGAGCAAAATCGAAATTTAATTAATTCCCAACAGCAGTGTCCACAGAGAAAACAGATACATCAGTGTCGGCCAGAACTTCAAACTTAGACATGTTCGTTTTCCCAAGCACGCTCTGAGATTTATAATGTGACAGCATTGAAATGTGCTGAGCTTCAAGGAAGTCAGTAGAACAATGATCACTTGGGCTTTGAATTATTCAGCTTGAAATCAAATCACAGCAGGAGAACAGCAGGACTTCCCAAAAAAGTTCACTACCTGAGGATTTCTCTTAAAAGAGAATTTGTTATGGTTTGCTAAATGAGCAGTGAGAGTGTGACAGATTACTGAACAACGCTTCCATCCTGACACCCAGTGTTGGCTTAGAGTACTACATTTATTTTATTTTTCACCACAATTTAGAAACATCACTTTTTTTCACAATGATTCACACAAGTGATTTTAGTTTTTCTCAACAGAACAGTTCTCCTATATCCACCCAACCCCCTTTAACCCACATGTGCTTAGTTCCATACATGACATGACAAATAAAAGCGAATAAAGTGTGAATAAAAAAGTGAAACTGAGATGAAATCAGGTACCATCTATCCAGGCACAATGCTTCAGATGTAAAAAAAAAAATGGTAACAGTGATCTGGACACTCTAGCAGATTGTCAGTTTGATTGTCAATTACTCAAATAATGATTTCAGTGACATCTGCAGTGAGACTGCATTAACAAATTCAGCCTTTCACTCCATTTTCATTACAGCTTCTCTCACTCGCTTTGGTGCATTTCTCACATCTGTATTAACATTTGCACAACAGTTAATACATTTCTCAAAACAATTAGTACACACTGTTCTATCTATCTATCTATCTATCTATCTATCTATCTATCTATCTATCTGTCTATCTGTCTATCTATCTATCTATCTATCTATCTATCTATCTATCTATCTATCTCATGTCATATATCATTACACACTGAATATGTATGTTTCATATTTTTACTGCATTTTTAAAAAGTATGAAATTTGCTTGACAGATTTTAACAACTAGTTCAACATTTTTGTATGTAATGACAAGCAATGAAATGAGGACTGTTAGTTTTATACAGAATGACTATTCAGCATTCACAAGTATAGTTAATTTTGACTGACATGACAGAGAGAGTTGTATGAAAGCACTTGATGCATGTCCAAAAGCATTTGTAATGTGTTGTAAGGAATGAGAAACTGCTACTATGATGACAACAAATGACTAAATGTTGTGGAGGTTGAACTAACTGTTGTGCAAATGTTAATAGTGATGTGAAAAATGCACCAAAGCGACTGAGAAAAACAGTAAAACCACCCACAGAACCATGTAGAAAATTATAGAAAAATAGACAGCACATAGACAGTCACAGGAGCTGTTGGATCACAGCTCTTCCCTGCCATTCTGAGAGTCTGACGTTGACTTGGCCTCAGTTTTTTTGGTGTCCTTCTTGGCGGCAACCTTTACTGTCTTTTTTGCAGCTGGTTTTGCTTCCTTTTTGACTCCCTGCTTAGCTGGTGTTTTAACCACCTGTTTCCCATCTTTCTTAGCAGCAGGTTTCACTTTGTCTGCTGTCTTGGCTTTTGCTTGGTCTCCGGTTTTGGCTTTTGCTTTAGGAGCAGCTTTGGGTTTAGTGCCTGTTTTTGTTTTGCTAACTGGTTTCTCCTCTACTTTGTCCGGTGAGGAGTCGGCTGGTTTGTCAGCCTGCGTGTCTGCTGGTGCATCCAGCTTCTGCTCGGCTGGTTTATCATCCTGCTTATCGTCTGCTTTCCCCTGGTCAGCCTGCGCAGGAGGCTCTGGTGTTGGCAGGCGGGGCTCGGAGGTGTCACTCATCTCTGTTTTCATGAACTCCGCATTCACAGGGGTAGAAAACATGTTCAGCATATCCTGAGCTTGGATCCGCTCCTACAGGACAGAAAAAAAGGGAAATTTTGAGGGAAAACAGAATGTGAAATCAGTTAATTAGGAATAAAAATATAAAGACCAGAGGCAGACAAAAACTCCATTCATAATGGATAAGACTCATGATGTGGATGTGAAAATGTATTGCTCCATTAAGATATTAAGGTTAAAATGAGGGCACACCATAGTACATTATTTATGCTTTGCTGCTCATAGTTATTATTGATGAAAAGAATGGTACAAACTCAACACTGTTGTATTACTTCAAGAACAGCTTTGCAGTTGTTAAGAATTTCATTTGATAGCAGCTTTTTTCTCCCAACATTTAATTCTCTTGAGTTTTCATTGTCTGGGCTTCTCTTACAAGTAAAGCCCATAAGCACAAAACATAGTTCACTTCTAAGTTTACTGCAAAACAATTTATACATTTAATGGATTCTTACTTATACACTGTGTCATTGTAGTTTTGTACACTGCAAAAAAGGTGTGTCTAAAAACAAGATAAAAACACTAAATCTGAGGGAAATGATCTTGCTGCATGGACAGATAATTTCACTTGACAAGATTTCTTAAATTGCGATTATTAAATCTAGAAATAAGCATGTTGAACACTTAAAATAAGAAATTAACTCTTAAAACAAGACAAATTATCTAACACTTCTAAATCTAGAGTTTTTTTTATCTTGGTAAGAAACAAATAATTTGCAGTGCATTGCAAATTTTATCTCATCTTTTTTAACTTAATCACTATCTAGATAATAATTTCCCTTTCAAATAAACTTATCATTTCTATTATTTTTATGTTTAAATTAGTATATATCCAAAGCAGACTGTGGTAAGTGCAATTACTGCTTGGTTTTGAGTTGGATTTTGTGGTTTTTACATAATTATTTCTCTGAAATAAAGCAAAATTGAAATCTAAAACTTTGTCAGAAGATAAAACGGACATCAAGGAGTTCATTTTTAGTTACAACTCAATTTTGACCAAAAATATAGTTACTGCAGTTAGACTTTGTAGGGCAGTTTACATATGGTCACATCAAAAAGAGAAAAAACTTTTACACTATACACTTTAAATTTAACACTATATACATGGG